>NW_025955061.1:0-148757 GCF_022376445.1 Fomitopsis serialis
GATCTGCCAATGGCGACTCAAGCTCGTCAGACTCGTCGGACGAATGAACAAGACGTTTCAGCAGTGCCTCCGCGGTAGCATCATCTTCTCCGCTGCGTGCAAGAGCTTCCGCAAAAATCATAAGGAACCCACTGCCATCCCATACATGTGTGTCAGCGATTACATACAGCTGTCACATAAAAGTATCACTGACTGTTGTGTATCAACGGGTTGCCCAAGTGCTATAAAATGATGCTGGTGGTCTATGATTTCCCTCCAGTATTTCGTTGCATCCTTTGGTCTGTTAACCTCGGGTTTTCTGTTGACGACGGATCAGCGCTTCAGCGCCCTGCAATAGTAATGTCCGAAAGCTCACAGGAGGAACAATGTGAGCTTCGCCTTTGCTTGCTGACGCTATAGCATTCGAATGTCCATGAGCTTTGATAGAGGACGAGAGTAGGAGTATGTAAGCGCACCTTGAATAGTCTACCACTGTAGTCCGGTATCAGAATATTGCCACTCTGCGATACAATTGGCCTTGGGCTGGCGTGAACAAGACCTGCATTGTCCTCAGCGCTGGATGGACGGGGAAATATTGCACCCAGTAGCGCATCCGTGCACTCAGTCAGCAGATCAACGAACATCTCCAACGCCCAGATCACATTGTCGAGGATGTCAGCGGGGACTTTTATCGTGTCTCGTAGTCAGTACTGCATTCACTGGCTGAGTAAAAGGCATCGTACCGTCATCGATGTGGATGAGGAAGCTATACAAGAATAGCTTAGAAAGTTGGCTAAAGAACATGACCGATCGTGGGATAGGCCCTGGGACCTGCACAATTTCACCGGTGTTTATGTTCTGAAGCCGGACTGTGGCATCTTCGGGCAGCCAATTGGTGATCTGCGAGAGGGAGTACACTGGTTGACATGATGAGCTCGATCTCATGTGATTGCATTTGTGCCACGTACCCATCGCAGAGTCCTTTCTGACTGAGTCAAGGTCTGGTAACGGCTCTCGTAGGGTACTGGCCTCTTGAATCGGACCATCTAACATGTGCAGGACGTACTGTATGCGTTGTCGGCGTGGTACGGCCAGGGACGCCATGTTTGCAGGGTTAGATGACTGAGGCTCTTGCGCTCGAGAATCAGGAATCCCGGACAACGTTCGTGGATGGGAGGAGCAAAGCCTAGAGTTTGTTCAGAAACTACGCGTCTCTTGAGTAGTGATCGTGGGATACAAACCATCATGCATCAAAGTTAGCGCTTTAGAGCCAGCGCTGCGTAGTACGGCGTCCTGATCGACCTTCGAGTTTGAGTAGGCTGTCCAATCTACGTCGAGGTTTCGCAGCTTATGTTAGTAGCCCCGTGAATTTCCGAATCGTACTTTGACATAAAGCACATACTGTGATCGATATAAGGCCGCGGTGCATACACTGATTGTCGCGGCGAGTACTCTCGGCTCTCTGGACTTGAATGCTCAGATGCCTTCCTGTACTATGTGCGTCGGGCTACCAAGTTGGAGGAGTTAATTCATCCCAATTGAATACCATCTCCGAGTCATCGCTGTCGATTTGATCGAGCCATTTCCTCTACTAATGCAAAACAAAGGAGGACCGAAGCGCAGGAGCACTGCTTGCATTAGAGGGATAACAAACTTCCGGTAAGAAACATCGGTACATGTAGAATCACAGTGGTTTCTTGCCTCTAAGAGGTTTACCGCAAGCGGTGCTTCAGCAAGCAGATGAGATCGCCGGGAGCCGTGACTCGAGTGAGATTGCTTCTTTCTAGATGAACTCAGTCGAATTCCGCGTCCTTTAGGTCTTCGCTAAGTATGAGCTTTGCTGGAGGGTGGTCCTTGTTTATGTCCTGACGCCATTTTGGATTATACGGCATCTGTTCAAGGTCTTCGGCATCTATCGTGCCTGTGATAGTCGTGATGAGTAGATGCAGGCGAGAGATTACTGGGAATCTCGGGTACATACGACGATCTAGCCATGGAGCGACGCCTTCGCTGAAGCGAAAGACGATAAAGGCAATGGACTGAGGCCCATCTTGAGGTTGCCTTTTCAGCGAATGGCTGCAAGCTTCGGCGCCCCCACCGGGTTTGAGCCTCATGATACGCTCGATCTCTGTCAGGGCTTCATGAATTCGAAACACCCCACATCTCACGACTGTGAAGCGCCTGTCCGCATCAGGGGTATACACCGATTCCTCTATTATGAGGTGTGTTCGCGCCTGACCACAGTCTTTGTGCAAACGCAGCGCGTTGACGTAAGGCCGTTCGTCTATGCATTGTCGCCACTCGAACCAATGCTTCTGCCTTTGTGCAGCCAACGGGCTCAACAAAGAGAGCCCGTCGAAGATCTGGTTCAAGGCTTTCTGTTCTCTGTTTGATGACAGGTCAGCATGTAGAGTTTGCGGCTAGCCACCAACCTGCACTCACGCACAAATATGCCTGCCAATCGTGTCAAGCAAAGTATATATATTGAGCATGGGGTGAGACTGCCAGACATATATCGCATAGGACTCACTTGTGATGGTTCCAGTTCTTTTTCTGGCATGCGCGAGAGCTAGCGAACGTTTAGCTACATGGCATCCGCACAAACCGTGAATCGCACCAATAGTAGATCTTCTTGCAGCTCGAACACACGAAGAGCTTGACCATGGGTTCCCGGGCGAAACATTGTTGACAACTCTTGTAGAGGCGCTGGTCAGTCTTGTCCGTGTGCTTGCGTTATTCTAACCAGGAGGGTCCACCGAGTGATTCCAGGATTGTGCTAGTGACTTCGCCGATCGGGATCAAGACCTCTCGAAGCCACGCATCAGGCAACAAGTGCGGGTTCTTGTGAAACCACTTTACAAGCCGCTCTTCGCTACCACGATGTGAGGACTACATTCTAGACGTAGAAATAGTTGACGGCGGCTCACTGTTCCTTTGCAGCATCTGCATATCCACGCCGCCTTAACACTCGTGACAAGTTAACTTTCGTGGCGATCAGTTCGTGTACTCCATTTGACGACCCAGGTGATTTGACAAGCTGTTCGAGCAGGGATTGTGCCTTTACATCATCCTCGCCACTCCGTGTCAAGGCTTCTGCATAAACGACGAGGATATCACTGTCCCATATGCACATCAACGTCTGAAAACAGAGACTGTATAGACGCGACTAACCGCTGTGCTGTGATGAATTGACCAGGTGACGTACGAGAGCGCAACTCTTCTAATATTGACTCCAAGTGTTTTACGGCATCTCTTGGTTTGTTCACATTCGATTTCCTGATGCCCCGATAAGCAAAACACATGTTTACTTTGATGAACGGTAACAAAAACGGTGTTGATTATCTTACAAAAGGAGACCTGCGAGCTTGACATTGGTTTGCATGCGCTGCAATTCGAGAGACTGTTAATAATTTCTTTCAAATGCAGAACTCCAATAGCTAACCAGGATAAATCTTCCGTTGCTCACTATAACGCTTTGCGTCGCAGCCTGCCCGCTCAAGGTGTCAGCCACGCTGTTCTCAGTTCTGATAAGACGAGCAGCGATGAGTTGGGCGTCTGTGCTTTCAGAGGCAACGACGGTCATTATCTCCAGAGCCCAAACTACCGGCCTCAATATGTCTTCCGGGACTGGTGGCATAGACTTCAGCAATTTGCATACTATCAAGACAGAAACACGTCGTACCATCATCGATATCAATGAGATAACTGTATTTGAACAGTTCGTAGAGATGAAGATTGAGTAGAAGGGAGGGTGATGCTGGGTCCTGACACACTTCGCCAGTGTACAGATCCTTGAAACGTACGCGAGCTTGTGCAGGCAGCCTTGATAGGTTGTTTCGAACAGCAGGTACTTGATCAAACCGTCATAAGTCACATCTTTCAAAACCATCGTGCCCACGTACTTCTCGCAATGTCTTTCCTGACCGAGTCGAGGGTCGGTAGATATTCTTGTGCCTGAGCCTCAGGGGCTCCCTTCCAATCACTGAACAAGAACTGGACTCGCTGTCGGTTCGGAACAGCAGATGCGTGCGCCATGACAAGATGTGATTTGGGCCCTTGAGTAGAGAGCGATGGTCAGTATCAGTGAGTTACTAGCATCGATGTCTCACGATTATTGTTACTTACCTCCGTCCAAACGTTCAGGTTGCCTGGCACTCGACTGGGCAAACAGAGTGAGCTGCCAGGGCTGTATTAACGCTGATAGACGCCAGCAACCATGACATACCTTTTATGGCAACTGCCAACCTCGGACTCGGTACGTCGCTCAGGCTGTACATGTGACAGTACTGGCCTTACTGCCAGTGTATAATTCAGTGAGTCGGACAATACATATTAGTATAGAGGTTCCGCCGTTCAAGGCGAATATGATGGCTTTGACTTCGACCTCGCGAGTATTGACCAGGAAGCCTTCCACGACTCGTCGTGTGCCAACCGACTCAGAACTAGTGCGTATCGACGAGAGAGAGCCCGGGGATGTGCCAGTGTTTCGAAGTGACGATGGCTATTGTGTACCCAAGTACAGAATGTAGTCCTTGACGTCCACAGAATCAGAACTTACCTACCGCTAACTGTCGCCACCAATGTTCAGAAAATTCCCCTGCCAGAGATCGCATTGGCAACTTCCTTTCTGGCAGACTCGGAGGGTAACTCGGAGTAACGATGGACTCCCAAGCTATCCTTACAGACTGGCTCTAGGACACCGTTGCGGTCTCATCTCACGTGTCTTCGTAAGACCTGTACAGCGCTGTGATTGACCTAGCCGGGTGAGGACGACACCAAGATACGTTGAACTTTTGCTAGAATGCTCAGGTTAACACAGCGACAGTCGTGCCGGCGACTCGAGCCCTGCTCACCGGCATGTAGGATAAATTCGGATCGACGCCGGTGTAATTTCAACTTAGCGCATCCGAACCAAGCAGACTGACGGGAGAGAGCGGACCCAGTCGTAAGTGGTTACAAGAGATGATGTGTCGTACGTTCACGCTTGCATTGGTGTCACAGCGGGGCACGGGGTACATTAAGTGTGACTTTCCTAAATCCATACATGCCTGCGTCGTCGATCGAACAGCCAGTGAAAAAAGGCGCGGGCCGGATAACTGAAGTTGCTCATAGAGTCGTTGGGGCCTCTGCGTCCGCGTAAGAGTCATAAAGGGACATGTGGTGGGAAATGCTTCCGCCTACCCAGTACTATAGTGAGCGGTGTTATATGAATACGTGAAGTGCGATGCCTGATATACGTACCATGATAACTAAGCCCGTAGGCAGTTCTGCTACCAAACAAATCCATCACGGCAGTTCAATCCAACTCTGCGTCCTTGATATCGTCGCGCAGTACTAGCTGTGTCGGGGGAATGTCCTTGTTTATGGCCTGGCGCCAACTCTTGTTATATGATGTGTACTTGAGTTGCCACTTCCCTATTGCACCTGAAGGTCGAATGAGTATAACCAGAACAAGAGACTCAGAAGATACATGCAGACCCCGCATGAGCTTCGTAGGGATACCATCACCAAATCCAAATGTGAGGAACAGAACGAGTTCACTTGCCGTTGGGTGTGAGTCATGCAGCAGCGTCTCGCAGAGCTCTCGGCCCTCGCCGGCCCTGAGCTTCAAGATGTGCTCAATCTCAGTCACGACGTCAGCAATGCGGAACACCGCGCATTTGACGATTTTTTGCAAGCGGTCCTGCGTTAGGAGTGTATGCCGAATGTTCGATTATGAGGTGAGTAAGCGCTCGACCAGGATCTTCATGCAGACGTAACGCATTGGCATAGGGCAACTTATCGACGGCAAGTTTGCAAGCGTTCCAGTCCTTCTGTCGCTGTGCAGCGGGTGCATCCAGTAAGGAGAGTAGCTCGAGCTCCTCGTTCTGGTTAGCAAAGTCTCTTTTTCAAGGCCGGTCAGTACAGACTGTAGGCTACTAAGCGTCGATGCTTACTTGCACGCATTCCTATTTGTCAAGCAGACAGCATTGAGAAACTGACATAAGCAAGTGACTGGCCGGCACGTACTTGTGTAACGGCCAGTCTTTTCTCTGACATTCTCGAGAGCTACTACCGAACATTCAGTTACCGATGCTCCTGGTCCAAGCCTAACCGAATGTCGCACCAGTAATAAAACATCTTGCACTTCCCACATACGGATAGCTTCACAATTGGCTCCACGGCTTGACACTGTCTGCATGTCTTGTTGTGGCGGTGGATTGTTTTGTCAGTATCCTGGCGCTCTGCTAACCAAGAAGGTACGCCGAGCGCTCCCAGGATGGGGCTCGCCGCTTCACCACTCGGCGTCAGGAGCTCGCCATAGTCCGCAGCCGGCAACCGATGCGGGTTCTTGCGGAACCACTTGACAAGCCACTTCTCGCTGTCGCAATTATGAGGCCCGTACTCCGGAAACCGAACATAATGATTAATGACGAACTGTTTCTTTGCGGAACCGAGCTTGCCTCGCCGCCGCAGAACGCGTGACAACCATACTTTTGCCACGATTAGATCACGCAAGCCTATTTCCTCACAAGCAGGCGAATCGGCAAGCCCTTCCAGCAGCAACTGTGCACTATCATCATCCACGCCGCTTCGTGTCAATGCTTCTGTGTAGATCATGAGGAGGTCACTGTCCCACATGTACATCAGCCTCAGGCTGTCCGGGTAGATGTATCACAAACGGCACCTACCGCTGTACGGTGAAGAATTGCCCCGGCGGGACGGCTTGTCTCTGAAACTCGATGATCTCACTGAAATATTGCGCAGCGTGCCCCGGTCGGTCAACCTCCGGCTTCCTGTCTCCAAGGCATGCAGGATATGCCAGTGATGCCAGGATACGAGTATGACATCACCGATACTAGAAACTCACAGCAGGAATAGAGTGAGTTTTGCCTTTGCTTGCTGTCGCTACGACATTGAATGGCAGTGAGAGTTTGCACGAAGATAGATGGTTATACTTGTGAAACTCACTAGGCAGAACTTATGGGTGTCCACCGGGGTAGCAAATTGTACTCTAGCCGACCCAGCATGGGCATACATGGCATCTATTTCATTTCTGTACAAAGCGACGAGTTGCACGTCCGTGCAATCGATGAGAGCGTCGATGAACGTCTCCAGAGCCCAAATCACATGCTCGTGAATGTCCTCCGGCACTAGATTGTCACGTACCAGAGTCAGTACACGCACTACACTTGAAATAGCCAACGGTACCGTCACTGATGTGGATGAGGAAACTATACGTGAATAGCCAAGGGAGTTTGGTCTTGAGCACGAGAGAGCGTGAAGCCGGCTCCTGCACAATGTCGCCAGTGTGTGGATCCTGTAGCTCAAGCACACGTGGCTCGGGCATCGAGTCTACGGCCTCCACGACAGCAGACGCTTGGTTTCGTGATCGTCATGAGCATGGGTCCAGACTCCATATTGCCATATCCCAACACTACTTACTTATTGCGACGTCCTGCCTGATGAGACCAAGGTCTGGTAGTCGCGGATCTCCTGTGTCGTCGATCTTATGCTGCGACACGCCCAGCAAGAAATGAACCCGTTGTTGGAGTGGCGCAGACATGGTCAATCGCAGGTTCGCATGGTATGCGGAGCAAGCGGAGAAAGTGTTCATGTTCGAAAACCAGCACAGGCTATCTGTAAGGACTTCCGAGAGACGTCTTTCAGACTTGTAGCGGGGGAGGTAGGGACTAAAATTCAGTATGTAGTAGGCGCTCTAGGTACCGAACAATGATGATGGCGACTGCGTGGGAGGCGGGGAGCGCTTGCTGACCCTGTTGCGGCGAATCATATAACAGTAGACTCCGCCTGAGTACACCTGTTCGTCGTGGGGCCTATCGTTTTGGAGATAGCCTCAAAAAAAGAGGTGAGCATATGTTGGATTGCTTGGGTCGTACAATGTGAATAGGACTAGCCGATGCCCGTGCTCCGCTACGGGTATGCGCTTTCGATTGCATATATCTCTGTCAGATGAATTATTTACGGCTTTGAGCGCATGACGGGGCGAGTGCTCAAAAATCGTGACTGTTCTATGTAATCTGCAAGCGTAGGCGACTTCTGTAAGAGACTGATAATAGTTGAAAGGCCACTCAGCCGCCTCCCTTCGGGAGTCGGCTTCGTGGCCCCGTGCCAGTCTGCGACATATATATTATGAATACCTACTGTTCGGGAGATACTAAATGTATCTTGACGCATGGGACCTCGGACAGTAGTAATGGAGCACGCATACGCGCAGCACACCCATGTCCATGACCGAGTCTCGCTGAGTTGGCACGCAAGACGGAAACTTCCAGTCAGTCATTGTCCGCCTCCTGAGGTTTGCTCTACGTACCATGTTCGCCCTCCTCGCCCTCCTTTCACTTGCCCAAGTCCTCGTCACTGCGCCAGTGCTCGCCAAGCCATCTTTGTCGTGCTGTTTTTCACCGAGGTTCTGGCCTCGCGCAGTCGCCGGTCGCCCTGTGCCACCCTTTTCTCTGGGTTGTCCACTGTATGTTGCTCGCTGTCCTGCTGGTCTGCGTCCTCCCACCCCAGGTCGACGACTTGAATGCCGTGCGAGTCTAAGTCATGATGAAATATTCAGTCGTTGTCTGCTGGCCCTCCCTGCTCGTAGCTACGCCCGCGCCCGTAGTCCGCTCGTCGGCTGTGCTTCACGCGGGGGCTTTGCCCTGCATACTCGCCGAGCAGTTTCCCTCGCCCTCGCCGTGCGTGTAGTGGCCCGCTCTTGTACTGTGTACCCGCTCGCCTGCCTGCGTGCGCGTTCGTCAGCCGTGTCCGCGTGCAATGGGTGTTCTCCCAGCGCGCTCGTGGTCGACGTATGCGCTGTCACCTGTTCGCCCGCCGGCTCTCTCGCTCATCCACTCACCTGCTTGCCCATCCGATTGCCAGTCCACACCTGCTCGCCCGTCCACTGGCTCGCCCGCCTTCCCGCTCCCTCTGCGCGCGTTCGTCGGCCGTGTCTGCGTGCTGGGCATTCGCCCGGCGTGCTCGCGGTCGGCGTGTGCGTCGCGCTTCATGTCGCCACGGCGACTGCGCCTTGTGCCTACCCATTCCTCCCTCCATCCGGCTCCTTCGCTCATGCACCCGCCGTCCATTCGTCAACCGTGTTTACGTGCTGGGGATTTTCTCAGCGCCCTCACGGTCGGCGTGTGCCGCTCGCTAGCTCGCTCGTCCACCCGCCGCCCGCTTGTTAGCCATGCCTACATGCTCGCGGTCGTCATGCGTCGTGCTGCACGTCGCCGCGTCCTGTGCCTGCAGTTAGCTCGCTCGCTCGCATGTGTCTGCACTCACGGCGCCCGTCTCCGCTGCGCTCGGTACACTCCTGTCACTTGTTGTTTTCTGCGCCTTACCGCTCCCTGGTCCGCGCCCTCCTATGCCAGAGTGAGAAATGAACATGAGGGTCGCGCGCGAGTCTAAGGGGTATTGAGGAGGAGGAGGAAGGATGAAGTACAGTATTCAGTCGCGCGAGCTCGGAGCGCTTGAGAGGCTCGGGCAGCGTTCGGGCGTCCGTCTCTCAGCCAATGAGAATGTCTCTAGCGTTTGTCTCCAATGTTTGTCTTAGCGTTTGTCTCGCGTTCCTACGTTCACGCCTCTTGTAGAGTAGATGATTTTGCTCTCGCCAACTTGGAGCAATGTTGTCCATCCGGTCAAGGCTGTCTCGCTGTAGTGTGTGGAGAAGCGGCGAGCGCTTGCATGTGTACAAATGGTGCCGGTGAAAGGTTGGATCTTGCTGTGAGCGTCTCGCAAGATGCGGGAGAGGGAAAGGGAGGAACAACGAGGCGGGAGTTATCGGCCTGCCGCGTGCCCGACTACTTCCCCCTCTGTGGTTCAGCAATTCATCGCGTCAAATCCAGAGGTTGGACGGTGCCTACAAAGGATGCAGCACGCGGCGCGTTTCCAGAAATCTCGGGTACTGCGGCCTATATCGGTGTCAGTGATTCAGGAGGGGTGAAGGGAAGACACGCACGGAAGTATTTTCGTCGCCGTACGAAGAGTGATGTCAGTATTGAATTGTAGGTCGGACCTGAGATCCGTTGATGTCGATGAGGCCTGAAGCTGAAGGCTTGCTAGATGTACGGTACCTGTCACAATGCTCAGCATGTACTCTGTTGGGACCGCGTCTTGGAAATCAGCTTGTTAATCTAGCACCAAGGACTGACGACGCCGCGACGCCCCCATGCATCCAGATGTCAACGATGTTTTGCTGAACGCTGAATATATCGCCTTGAGCACGGAGTGAATATGGGAAGAGGCGACACCAAAGCCGGTCAAGTAATCAAAAGAGCGGGTATATATGTTCGTGACGGGCAAGCAGGTGATTCTGCGATAAAGTCGTGACTAAGGAAGCAATATCATACTGTATCTAGAACGAATACGGTGGCAAAGGATGTCGTCTGTTGTAGTGGTACAACAGAAGTAATAAATTACAAGGCCGTGACGTTTCGTCACGAGCCATCGTTGTGAGAACAAAGCAGAGGGGCGAGAGAGCGAAGCCCAAAATTACAGCGAACGCGCATGGTTTAGTCGTGGAGAATATGGACGTGATTTCATGATTTGATTGCGAGGGGTGCCGTTGCAACTTCTCCGCTGGTTTAGTCAAGGCTAACAGAGCGAATGAGTGCCTCGGCCTTTGCCGATCGCGGAGATGCGGTGCATTGCGCGGGTCCAGGATGGCTGTGTTTCTATTAGTGCCAGACCGCCACTGACCACCGGGAACGTACCTGATGATCCCGGTTGTATAGTCACTATCTTGTATATTGCCTCCATCTTGTGTTGTGATCTTGAATGCTGCCAAGATCTGCACAACAGCCAGAAAGATGCATGTATCCGCAAGGTACAAGCCTACGAATACCCTCATTAGCAAAAACAAGATCGCTAATGGTGCGAATATGTGAACGCACCGGGGCATGAGCTAGGGACAATGTAGATCAGTCTGTGTGAACCATATTCTAAGGCTGTTCCTGCTTACCGTCTTCCAAAACCCCAGATGATCGTGCGCGGATCCATCTCAGCCTCTCTCTTCTCTGAGGCAATGAACCTCTCCGGGTTGAAGACCTCGGGCTCCGCATACGTATCCGAATCATGCAGCATTTGCCTGATCTCAGACTTCATCAATATGAAATTCCATACGTATGCTAGAGCACTCACCAAATATTCGCCACGACGATGGATCCCTCACGCAAATAGAAGCCTTCATGGACGTCATCCTGCTCTAAGCGATGTGGCATGCCTAGAGCGACGGCTCAGCTTCGCACAAGAACACCAGGATGTCATCGACTACCTAAAGGAACGGCGGGCTTCCACCTGAGTACTTCGGAAATGATGGCATCGATATAGGGCAGCCTGTGTCGATCCTGCAAGAGAGGCAGTCTGTCGGTTCCGACTGCACGGTCGATTTCCTCCTGAGCTTTCTTCTGTACTTCTGGGTGCTTTGCCATGGCGTGGAAGAAAGTCGTCACTGCTGAGCTTGTCTGTATAGAACGATCCGGTAACCTCAGCGCCAAGAAACCAATAGCCAAAACGTAAGTTAAGACTAACCGAGTCGACCGCGCCTGCGAGACCAATGACGTTAAGTCACGGAACGTCACGGGGCAAAGAGTCGACTCACCGATGTAGAGAGACGATGCCGCCGTCTTCACGAGTTCCTCTCGCTCGGCGTCCGGGGAGTCGCCGAGACAAAGGGAGACGAAGGAAGGGAAGGTGCTGCCATTCGCCTAAAGGGAGTACTCCGCAATCAGAGCGTGTAGGTGGCCTAATTGAGGAATGGAAGCGCACTATCTCTTCTTTCACATACTCATATGGGGTGTCCAATAGCGTGTTCAAATCATGCTTCCAGGTCTTCACCAGTTTCTTCCATCCTGAACCGGGCATCCATGATGGAACATACTTCACTTCGCAGCCGATCAGCCTGCGAGGCCACAAGTCTAGAGCAACGGGACTTACAAATCGGTAGCAGGTCGACCAAATATGCACCGGGCAAGAACCCAGAAGAAAACTCGGGCATTGCAGCGCGCGCTATGTCAACGAAGGTGTTGTCGTCTTCGCGGAGGTTGTAGCCATATACAATCATAAGAGTCGTCCCAGCCACAGTCCTACATACACGTCAATCCTGCGTTCTGCGGACGTATGCAATCGGGTGCGTACCGTACAACTTGGTCCACGATGTTGTCCGGACTCTTCATGATACGGGGTAAAAAGCGGGTGATTTGGACGTTCATGATGGGCTCGAACGCAACGACGCTGGCGCGACTTCCAAGAGCAGGCGTGAAGAGCCGGCGAGTTTCGCGCCAACGCGGGCCGTAGGGAAGCAGGGCCGTCAGGCGGTCCCATCCGACCAGTCGTCCCATGAAGGTCAAGCGAGGCCTGTCCGAATACATGGAGGTCTTCCGTTCAAGCATGTCGACTGCTGTCTTGTGTGAACCCACAATAACCAAGGGTTGTCCTAGCAGGTCTATCTGCATGATGTTACCTGGCACGGCCTACGTTTCAGCGCATACAGCAACAAAGTTGAACGTAGCACGTACCCCATCGTGCGCTCCATTCGGCGAAGGTGATCCAAGGTTGCGGCGTGCGCAGGTCCAGTATGTTACCGATGAAAGGCCAGCCTGTAGGACCGGGCGGCACCGAGCCTGGACGCCTGTGCAGAGCCACCGCGATTCCGAACAGGAGACCGGCGAGGACTAAGTATACAATATAGACAAGAAAATACATAGCTGGAATGAATCACTCAGTGACAGTGTAGGATCCTCGGGGAGACGAGGAAGGGTGGAAACGTTGCGGGGACTATGAACTCGAGTACTTATAAAACACAGCACGTCGAGACAAGCCGGACTGATGCGTGCCGCAAGAGTCCGGGCCGTTAATTTGTGGTCCTTGGACGGATGGGTTATCCGGAAACGGGGCCACCCAGAAATGCCCAGCGGGTGCACCGCACTTCTTTCATTGGCTCATGGATCAGTCTGAAGTGAGACAAAACAGCGCGGGCCTTCTGGTGCGCTACAGGCACCGGATGTGATCTATCCGCCGGTGTCCATCACCGCAGAAACCTCTGCATCATTGTTCGCATGAGTGTCATCTAACTTTGTATGACCGCGCGCTGCAAATGCGGACCTTGTGTATGAGAACAGGTCGTTCCCGCGTGCTGGTGTGCCAAGTAGGACACTGCCCGCATCACCAAGCGTGTCCCGTCAACGTCGGGGAGTCGGGGCGGGGCCGGCCGGGAGGACTCATCATGGCAACGCACGACGACGCAACAGCTGCGCGGGACTTTGTTCGCACGTGGAGGCGCAACACGACCATTTGCCATTTGGTGTTTGAGAAGAACCGAGCAGGAACCGAGCCTATCGGGAAGAGATCCACGAACGATCAGGCGCCTCAGCTCCTGTTCGACCGAAAAGTCCGGACTGAGAACCGCTGGCCCGCGGTCGCGTAACTGAAAAGTAATGTAGAGATGTTTTCCAGGACACCCGGCTTGTCCCGGCCCCCTTGACAACGGTAGAGATAACGCCTTCGCAGACCAGATCAATACTAGATTGACTTCGCATTGAGTACACGGAAGGAAATCGAGTATATCCATTCGCCTGTGTGTGGGCAATCATACCGTACCAGAGCGTCGCTCGTGTGGGAGTCGCTCATGGCGAATGATGGAGATGACATGCGAAGCTACTCCGGAGTCCGGGTAGGGCTTTGAAAGCCCCAGATGGGAGCAGATCCTACTAGGTACTCCGAGAATCAGGAGAAAGTAAGACACCGAACGAATCTTCCAACCGATCCGCTCGGCTTCATTGAGGCTCGCTACCCCTTGGCTCCATCCCAAAAGGGCTAGTGGAGCGAGCGGTGTACAATCAGAACAAAAGTGAGAGCGATGGCTCATCGTGAGATGCATCACCGAAGGCCATCAAGCAAAGGCACATGATTGGAATGCATAATGAAGCGGCCTAGTCACGACTAACGGGGCAGCTCACCTTCCAAGCACCTACCCCTCGCCGATCGGCCACCGGAGACGACGTCAAGCTTCACGATTCATTGCGAAGTAGATTTTCTCTCACGTAGAGACAACGGTGACACCGGACAGCGTCTGTGTATGGCAGACGATGGGCATACGATGGGTGTTCGGGTTCAAATTAGGACCTATAGTAAAAACCCCATTGGTCAGTCAGTGACATTTCCAAAACATACGCAGTACACCAGCCGATTGAAACGGAGTCCCATCACAAGGCATACGTACGATCCGCTCACGGCCGACGGAAACCGTCATCGTGGTCGGCCAGTCGCATAAACTTGGAATTGAAGTAGAACTCTAGAATACGCTCGTGTCCGTAATGGGGCAGTGCGCCAACAAAGTTCTATCTTCGACGACGGCCGCATCAGGCTGCCTGCGTTCACCCACGAGGCTTGTTCCGTAAGGCCGAGAGACGGATGGGGCCATGCTGCGCGAACGTGTTGTTTTGCGAAACAAAAGGAGGTAGCATGGTTTGTGTCAGCGGGGCGCCCATTCTCCATTGGAACTCCGGACCTGCGCACCACTCACACGAGCTCCAAACAATAATGGAGATGAAGAAGATCCGAGCCTTCGACTGCATCGGTGCCGACTTGACCGCAGGCGAAGTCTACATGGGGATGGCGGAGAGGCGATCGAACATTGCTTCACGGAACGTCAGCTACCACGGAACGTCAGCTACCACGGAACGTCAGCTAAGAAAAGTATCACCGCTGCTGAGGACCCTCCCCGTGGAAGATGCGCTCATAATGTGACTCATCCGGTGCGGATATCGGACGCCCTTCGATGACCAAAGGGACTGTGACTCCACCGGGAATACTTGCTGTTGAACAAACGGGGAGTGTAAGTGTGCGCCGCAGGCGCTATGCTCGTGAATAGACGTACCTCCGGGTCATGGCCCCGCCCTTACGGAAGAGACAGTCGCGATGCTCGCGCTGTGCTTCGCCGTTATACGCTTCCATTCTATGTCTGTTTGTCAACCTACACCGCTGCACGGCTATGATTATCAAAGTCTGCGGAGAAACTCTTCGTTTATCGAGCCTGTGTCTCAATTGAGACCACTGTGGGACACGCGTCTTGACAGTGCTCAACGATCCTCGCTCCTACATGCTGCAGCGGTCTTCGACGTGTTATCACACTGCCAGTGACTGTGTAATGTTGTGAACTCACCTGGCTAGTAGAGGGCTTCCCCTAGATTCGACAAGGCCTCACAATAGCTCGAGGTACACATTCCCTGCGATGTTTTATTGAAGGCGGTTGACACTAAGTAGTGCGGAAGCAAAGATGAATGTGACGGTAAGTTGCCGGTCCCTTTGTGGCTGAAGCCGCCGGCAATATCCGAGACCCTACCTCGCGCCACAAAGCCTTCGTACCGTGACGAGCGCTCTCTTGGGACGAACGACAGTGACCACACCCACCAGTACTGAGTACACGAGCATGTCGCGAACTGGTCTTGTAATCATCGACCTCTCCTTCCAGCCGTGATACAGCCTCAAAACGTTTCTGCTCAGAGGTCGGCGAATGTCGACGCTAAGGGGCAGATCATCAGGTTGTCGGAGCATAGTCAACTTGAAGGTACTCTCGACGACCAGACGCAGGTAAGCTGAAAGATACTACTTCTCTGTAACAAGCTGGTCTGATTCACTTTATTAGGGATGGGCAGCCTGTGCAACGCCCTGTTGCGCGATTTTCGCGTGCGACGCGTCGACAGCAGACATCTGTTGGACTTGCGATTTTCGCGCAGCGACATATACAGCGACCGTACACGAGGCAGTCGACGTCTTAGTCTTTGGACTCCGGAATATCAATCTGTGTTCTTATCGCACACCCATGATCCTGAGCAAACCAAGTACTTCACTCGTGTTCGGTAAGCACAGTGCATATCTTACACCCACCGCACAACGATCGCTCTCTGACTCATCCAGTGATTTCTGCACAGGCGCAGCTACGTGCTGGCGGGGAACCGTTCGTTCCGCCCTGGTGCGGCGACGTGGGCTAGTCCGAATGCCCGCACGCTCTGAGCTACTCGGACAGGCATGAGAAAGAAATCTCTTGATCAGGATCAAGTTCTCCTGAGATCGTGGCCCTCGCCTGTCATGCCCACAATAGCTGATGTTCGGAAATCGAGAACTGCTCATCAGTCCTATGACTCCTATCATGATTCGTCCGAATCAATGTCGCCCTAGAACTTCGTGCCTCTGTAGTCCTGCGGGATAGGCCGGTGTGTGTTTCGGATCTGTCTCGGACTGCGATGGTCGACCTCCTTATTCACATCTTGATCTTCTGACTGGCAGACCTGGTCTTTCCTGATGCGTGACATGACCTCGCCATCCCGTGCGGCAGTCCCGTGGAAGACCGCCCTCCCCTCCGTCAAAGAGGTATTCTTTGAGACCAGCGGCAATAGGCGGGAACCCACCCCGGCTTGATGTTCTGTGATCATCGTACCTATTCTCAGATGTGGTACACTCCATAGGAGACAGCGTTGACCATTAGCGAGCGACTCGTCGCCCTTTCCGCCAACGACTCCAGCGAGGGCGAGCACTCCCGGGTGGCGCCCAGCGGTCGCAACTATGAATCTGATTTGAGGCGTATTTATTTCCAGGTGTTGTCGTACTCAGACACATGAACATGCATCTATCCGTGTCCCCCTTCATGCTCAACGACTGTACGCTTCTAGATGCACGACCGCCATCGGATCAGGAACAAGCAACAAGTCGAGTTACACCCGTATCAACGACGACGTGATGACACTATGACAATGATACTCCCCCAGTCTGATGTGGTTTGCTTCGTTCGCTTGAGAAATGTTCGATAATCCACGATAGCGACGGGTCCTTGCTGACCATATAGGGATACATCGATATACATCGCCTGTGCTCCTTGATGATGGGGCGCATAACAGCAACTCGCCACTCCCGCGAAGCCGCGGATGGCGTAGCCGCATAGGTGATTGAAGTCCGAGTGAATTTTATATCCCGTACATCAGAGACAACGCAGAAGGTCATATGCCACATGAGGACGCAGAGGTCGGCGCAGTATATGACCCGCGTAGAGGAAGACGACAAAACAGAACAGGTACGAAGTAATCCAAACACGTTCGACCCCAGCAAATGACGTGGACTCGCATATGTATGTTCTCGGAAAGCGTGATGTACAAGTCCTGTCCTCCATCCACCATATGCTGCCTCTTCAGCCAGGACGCCCGGCAACCCCCATGCTTCATACAGCAGAAGCGTGGCATTCGCAGTACGGAGACGACAAGCGGCGCGATATACTGTCTCGTCTGCGTTGGTCGGTACAAAATGAGATTCAATTCTGATAATAGTACTCACAAGACATGTTCGCTCTCCACCACTGGATGTACGGAGGGTGCCAACTTGAATGTTACTACAGCGAGATCTGGCGAAGGCTACATGTTCAGCGTCTGTACGAACTCAACCACTTACGGAAACGTACTCTTTTTGTTCTTCCAGTTCCACACATTATCGTGCGTCTTGCGGCGCTGTTCCACCTCGAGATCTCGGCCTTTTTGGAGCAGCAGACAGTCCGCACCGTGCAAGTTCTCTTGCAGATCTTCATTGCGACACTACACCGAGGCACCACACAATGTCAGCACCAGTCCCGACTGCGCAACCCACGAGGACTCACTACGTCTGAGCAGTAATAACGCGCTCGACAAGCATCGCAGGCGACGAACCGCTGTCCCACACACGACTCCCAGACGCCGCAGTGTGCGCATGCATGGAGCATGCCTTCAGCGGGCACGAGGGCCTCGACTATGGGTTTCGTGCCCGCAGAATCTCCCGTCAGTTTCAGCACGGCCTGACCATCCGCGTCGCGCAGACGGAGAAGCTCCATGAGGGAGGGCCCTCCCGGGACGCCATGGTACACGAAGCATGACGTAGATTGAGATACTGCAGGCGGTGACGAGCCAAGATGCGGCGAGACAAAATTCAGGCAAAAGAGTGGGTGGGCGGGCAGCTGAGGTTGGGCGATCGACACGAGAAACCACGACGCGTGGTGTCGTCCAATGGCAAGTGTCACATCCGGATGTGATGCAGTGTGCAGCTGTACAATGCAGTTCGAGCTTAAGCATTTCCGTCCGTTCGAGGAGGACATGGCAGCCAGTCGGGGGAAGAGAGTTAATCATCACGACACAAAACCACCTATATCCTCGTCACGATGTGGCGGCGGCGGAACAGATTCTTGCTAGGATCCTCACTTGCCTGAGGCGATCTATACCACGGCACGCTGCAACGGAGATCTCGCTCGACTCGGAGAATGTTTCCGTATGAGGGTCAGGCCGCGACTTTACTCGGGTGCCGGCGATCATGAGGAGCACAATCTAGCCAGTAGGTTAACCTGAACGAAGCTAGTACTGTATTTGAAACCTCAGCGAATAAGCATGTCAACTTCCGTTTCGGCTCACTGTAGAGACGCGTATACATGCCACGTGATCGTGACGCGTCGAAGGTTGCAGCCGCGGTCCTGCGGATCGTGTCGTCGTCCTCGATCGCGTGAGTGGTCGTAGGTACAAGGCGCGTGCAGTTCTCTCTGACCACCAGCTGCACGTCCTGCTACCGTTTCCCGTATTCGCGCGCGAGTTTGCCGCAGTCCAGACAGGTCAATGCAAAACGGAAGTGTGGGACAGAATGCGGCTGCTTCTACTAGGCATTCAGCAGAGGGGAGACTGCGTGAGCGTCGAAGGCACCTGTACGTCCTACATTTAAACTGAATCCACGAGGTATTATATGCCAGGAGGCTCACCGCTCAATTTGTCATCGCACAGCGCCGTTGTTTCCAACGTCAACGTGTCATAGCTTCGAGGGTTTGCACAAGACGCTGTGCTGCACGCGCAAGAGGGACGCCTTGGATGAAGGGCTACGCCAGCCGCTACGATCGGCGAGGTAGTGATTCAACATGTAACCTTTCCCTCCGCCATGCCCGTCCGCGTCATGAATGCAGGCTGAGGCTTATGGCTGCACCACCCTCGCGGGAGTCACGCGGTATATTCCAGACCGACTGGCTCGTCAACTGGAACGGACTGTATCGATGAAGGCAAGTACAGAATATACCATGGGGCTTGGCGTGAAGCATACACCGAGACCTTGTAGGTGCGTTGCCAATGGTTCACGCCTTGTTTGCAAGAACACAAGAACGTTCATAGCAAACCTCGGTTGGGTTAACACTCGTAAAATCAAGCCATGAAAAACACAAGGAACATCAGCGAGCACGCTGGTTGCTTGCTGTATGAAAGACATACCTGACTGTTTCCTCTAGCCTGCTGGTCGTTGGACCTGTACACGTGAGCCCTCTGAGGGGTTATTTACGGGCGCTTGGCGGTCGAAGGTCTACTGCTTGAGCCCCGCCAACGCAGATGGGTCCCAATACTGATGAGTAGATCGCTGTTCGTGGTCAGAGTCTACAGCGATGTGCAGTGAAGGCGGGATGCTCCCTAGGCCGGCAATACCGGCAGTAGGAGCGTGGGAAGACTGCAGCATGAGGCAGGCAGAGACGCCGAGGCGGGGATGGCTGATGGTGATGGCCTCGCCTGCGCACACACACCTTCTCTTCGTTCAGACGGCCTCCCTTCTTTGCTCACGACCACCGTCCCCAGCTCTCTGACACTGGCGACGACGACACACGCGACAGGACAATTTTTCTGAAATTTGACGCGACGGGACGTAGCTTGCGCTGTCACCATGCCGCCGAAAACCATGTCTGGGTTCTTCCTGGGCGTCGAGCTCGCCACGGACCAGCTGCGTGCGTCGATCGTGGACGAAAACTTGGAGCTGGTGGGCGTAGAGTCCGTGGACTTTGACACGGAGCTGCTGGAGTACCAGTGAGTCGTCCTCGTTGCGGCCGCTGCACTGCCTGGCAGAGAGGACATCGCTGAGACGCCGCGCGCAGGACGCACGGCGGGATCTTCACGACGCCCGGCGACGCGTACACGACGCCCGTCGAGATGTGGATCAAGGCCTTTGGTGAGTGCTTCACGGAAGCAAATCTGCTTTTTGTCTATCGACGCGTTACTCATTTCGTCACCGTGCGACCCACCTGCCCGATCCGTCGACCGCATACTGCATCGTCTGCGCAGACCTGCTCATGGAAAAGATCGGCAAGGGATACGACCTGGGGAGGATCAGGGCTATCGGCGGCGCAGCCCAGGTATGTCGTCGCACTCGCTCGCCCGCGGTCGCACGCTCACAGGCGACCCCGCGCACGGCGCCTAGCATGCGCTCGTCTGGTGGCACGCCAGCCAAATGCCCCAGCTCCAGACGCTCGACCCTCGCCTGCCGATCCACACGCAGATCCCGCTCACCGCGTTCACGATGCAGAACACGCCCGTCGCGCAGGACACGTCTGCGCACACGCATGCCCTCGCGCTCGAGGCCGCGCTCGGTGGGCCGGACCTCATGGCCGCGCGCGTAGGGACGTGCGCGCATGCGTCGCTGCTCGCGGCGCAGCTCCTGAGGGTGCGCGAGGCGTGGCCCGAGATCTGGGCGCGCACAGGCAAGGTGCAGGTCGCGAGCAGCTTCGTCGCAAGTCTCTTCTGCGGGGCGTACGCCGGCATGGGCGAGGCGGAGGCGTGCGCGACGGGCCTCTGGTCACACTCAGGGCCGCAGGCGACGGGAACACCGAGCCACTGGGACGAGGGCGTGTTGGAGATCGTGGGCGGGAGCAGGGACGAGGGCAGGCGGATCTGGGGATGGCTGGGCGATGTGGACATCTCGGGCGGGCGGCGGAGAATTGGCAGCATCTCGCGATACCTGGTCGAGCGGTATGGTTTCGATCCCGGTGCGTAGTGTGCTCTTGTCCCGTCAAACGTGGCCCTCATGTTGCACTTGGCAGAAACTATCGTCACACCCTTCACGTCGGACTACCTCTCAACATATCTTTCCCTATGTCCCACACCCTCCGATGCTGTGCTCTCATTTGGCCCTATGGACGCCCTGCTGGCTCCGGCGACTAATTACATACCCACTCGTCTGTACACCCTCTTCCCACATCCTGCCCAGGACGCTAGCGAGCGGAGACGCTACGTCCTCATGCTATCAAGCAGGAATGCAGACGTTCCTCGAGCGCTCGTACGCGACATGTACACGAAGAGCTGGAGCGCATTTGACCGCTTGGTAGCCATCGTACCGCCCGGAGGATCAATAGGGTACGCATGGTTCTGACTTCCGCTGCCGATTGCTCATCTCAGCTGACGTCAACAGACTCGACGACAAGCTCTTCAGTTACTGGCTGCTCCAAGGAGACAGCTATCCCTTCTCACATGTGAAGGGCATCTTCCGTTTCGAGACTGGTGTGAAGGTGAACGAGTTCCGGGACCTCCGTGCGAACCCCCGGTGCCTCCTCGAGAGCCAGGTTCTCTCCTTCCGCATTCGCTGGTCCCGCATGCTCTCCACCGGTGTCCTCGGGCCCAACGCCGGCCGCGGCCGTGCCGCGAACGCCTCACCAAGCCCAGTGTCCCAGCAGAAGCGCAACCCGACGGGGTCGGCAAACAACATGGGCCTCCCGTTCGACCCGTACGACTACACGCCCCTCCCAGCACGCGTCCTCTCCACCGGGGCCGCCGCCAACTTCCCGTCCATCTCCAACCTCGTCGGCGACATCTTCAACGCGCCCGTCCTGGTGCCCACCACGCAGATCGACGGCGCACAGGTCGTGCCGCACCGGAACGCGCCCCCACAGGGCTTCCCCGCGCGGGCTGCGCTCGGGGGCTCGTACGTCGCGCGGTGGGTGTGGGGCAAGGAGAAGGGCACGCCCGCGGGGACGGGCCGCGGCGGCTTCGAGGAGGAGATCCGGCGCCTGCTCGCGAAGCGCTGGGCGGCGGCGGGTGGCGCGGCGATCCGGACGAACGTGAACGCGCCGGCGGGCAGCAAGGCGCCGAGCGCGGCGGGGAGCGGCGCGAGCACGCCGTACGGGCACGGCGCGCGCTCGGCGCTCGGCGCGACGATCCTCGTGGAGGAGGACGAGGACGAGGGCGAGGAGATGGACAGGATCGGCGGGATGCAGGGCGCGTATGGGGCCGCGTTCGGCGAGGGCGACCTCGGGCGGATGCGGACGATGACGGGCTCGACGGCGGGCACGGCCATGTCGGGCAGCACCCTCGACGGGCCGTCCACGGCGTTCACCACGCCCGACTTGGGCGGGACGACGCCTACGAGCGGCGAGGCGCCCGCGCTCGACCCCGCTGCGCCGTCCACCCCCGCCGCCCTCACCCCCGTCACGGCGATGCCGACGTCCGACGCGGAGCTGCAGCTCGGCCTCGCGAAGGTCGCGGAGCCGGACGTGGACGCGTTCATGTCGTACGCCGCGATCGTGCCCGAGTTCTGCAGGCTCGAGGGCCTGATGATCAAGTCGCTCGTCTGACCGCGCGCGCCCGTGGATGTGGTCCCCTGGTCCCTGTGCTGCTGTGCTTTCGGTGTTCGTGTCGCTGTTGCTGCGCCCCCGCTGTGCTACTGCTGCTCGGTCTCACTCGCCTCGTCCCCTCTTCTCTCGTGCTGTATAGGTCCACCCCCACCCCTCCCCGCGCGCGTCTCGCCGCGTGGCCCTCCCAAAATTACATGTAGCGTTTCGTGTCTGCGGTCCAC
Source organism: Fomitopsis serialis (assembly GCF_022376445.1). Lineage (NCBI taxonomy): Eukaryota > Fungi > Basidiomycota > Agaricomycetes > Polyporales > Fomitopsidaceae > Fomitopsis > Fomitopsis serialis. Next base: position 22,558 of record NW_025955061.1, read on the forward strand.
TATACCAAGGGCTGGGATCGCGATCGCAGGGCATGCTTAGTTATGGTACTCGAGCATATTGTGGTATTTAGATAGCAGTATTGGCGTATTGGCACTCTGTACTACCTCTGCAAACGGAGCGGCTTCTGCTGGCTTGTTCTCATATCTACGGATCATCCTCACTCGTGTTCTTGGACTCGCTCCTCGCGGACTGTGCGAGCCGGTTGGATCGGCTTTCAGTCTGCGCAATAGGCAAGTGACAGGATGTCGAAAGGGCGCGTGGGCGTTCTCGAGTGGCATACCAATGCGTCCGATGCGTCATATCCTTCAGGAGCAAGGAGGAGAGATCGCCCCTCTACCCCCGGGAGGGCTCAGTCTTTCAGACGAGTCCTGTGCAGACCTTTCCGTGGTCCGGGGGATAAGTAACCTCTCCGAGGTGAAACCAACATGCACAAAAAGGACTAGGGACATATCCTGCCCCTAGCCCTTAGACCCATCAAGGTCGCACAGGTCGATTAACGGCCAGATAACCCAGACCGGGACATCGCATAGGGAACCATCCCGCCATCGGACTACGGGTAACCCACCCGCTAGCCACAGACAGTGCCCTAGAGTACCTCTCCCCTCCCCCAGGCCGCTCTCCCCCTCCTTTTCTTTTTTTCGAGCGCCCACAGACCGAACACCGTCCTCCTTGGAATAAGGTTTACCTTTAGAGTTCAAGCCACCGAGCGCGAACTGTACAACTGACCTGCGCGAAAGAAACGCAACGCCTCGGCGTGACCACAATCTCCGGAACCGTCACGTGAGAACATGTCGTACCGGTCGGGAGACGGAACGAACCAGCCCAGCCAAAATCATGTGACACAACCGAACCGGAGAGCACATAAGGGAGCATAAACGCCATAAGACAACCCAGAGCGAACCCGCCACGGAAATCCCAAATCCCCGGATCCCTCTGAGCCCAGATAAACAACATGCTTTCCCCTTCGATATAATGTGATATGACACGATATAGCCTTCTCCCCAAAGCGCTAAATGAGACGTAACTCTATGAGAAGAGCGTAAGTTTCGGTTCACAAACGAGCAGAATCTAACTAAACGCTGACGCCAAACGAGAAGGTTTAAAACAGCGGACACACACCATGCAGACGAACACGCACCCTCCCCACCATCCATAGGTGACATGCCCTGTGATCGCTCTCAGTCCACGACCAAAAAGAATCCCTCGGACACTAACCGAGCACGACTACACACGGGCCCTGGGCTAAAACCCGCACGTAAACCCGTTCCTCTCCCCACCCTCCATGCAACAACCGACGACCCCTTGTCCGAAGTCACACACGTGAAAGTCCAACCAAGGCCAGTCTGGGGAGGGAGAGGATACACCTGGATAGTAGATCAGCATCCAGCGCAGCAGCTCGGAACCGGCACTCTCATCTCCATCGAGAATGAGTCGGGAAAATCAGGCACGGGGCGCCTATCATCCGCCTCCGACCTCCGCCGTCACTGGGTCACGTTCATCGTTGCCGGCGCATCCCCCCCATGCAACCTTCGAGTCCCTATTCCATGGGCCACTCTAGGAGCCCTAGAGAGCTACACGCATACCACGCACTACACCTCTCTCGCGGACCTCCCGCTCCCACACCCCTCCTTCTTCAACAACCCCGCTTTCGCTGCCGAAAACGATAACCCATACGAGTTCGATCTATGGGACGCGGACACGGAATCCCTCGAAGAAAGAATATCGCTAATCCGGAACAACGGCCGCCGCAGAGTGGGGTCTCGGCCTTAGAAGAAGATCGCAGTGGCAGGTGATGAACGAGCTGAGAAGAGAGCGAGACCTGATACGTCCATAAATGTACATAGGAACTCCTCCTACCGAGGACGTGACAGAACCGTCGGAGATATGCACGCACCGGACCCGGACTGTCCCACCAGAACACGATATGATGCAGGCTAAAACACTATCTAGAAATAAGACTGACAGGCCAGAGAACGCAACCAATCACTGCCCGGGTCGCACGCCACAACTCTGACCGGCAGGACACATGCGTACACAACTACAACGATCCCGAGACGGGCGCTCGGCATCACTTCCTGCCCACGCCAGTGCACCCTCTCATCCCAACCAGTTGTTGCACCTAATCCGAAACCACTCGACCACCGGGGCACCAGAAATGATCCCAATGAACCGAAATCCAAGTACAGACACAAAAAGGAGAAATCAACAGAGCGCCGGAGCGATGCGAACCCGACAACGCCATAGATGCCGACGAGCGAGGAGATCCCTCGCAAACGCAAACAGGAGAAGGCTTGAAACGCCCTCCTTTTGGAAACGGACATACCACCTGTACGTTTGCGAATCGCGCTGAGCGACCCACCAATCACTGATTTTCGTAACAACGAGCCATCCCTCCAGATCACCGTGCCATAAAGCCTGGCCTAATTCACTACAAGCCCCCCACCACTCGGCTCACTGCTACTTCTGCTTTACACAACCTCTGCTCATCGCTCACGACGTGTACGGCCCACCAGTACCTATGGCCCCCAAAACTCGAACCTCGAACCAAGGCAGGCGCTCGCCCGAGGCGTCTGCCGCACCGGCTCCCCAGCGAAGCACGCCGCCCTCGCCGCCCTCATCGCCTAGGACGAATCAGGTTAACGTAGCTGGCGTCACCCCCAACCCCTGGGGGGAAAATGGCTCCCGCCCAGGACGCCCGGGCAGCCCGTGTAAGCGCGATACGCCGTCGACTCTTACCACAACTAACCGACACTATAACCAGCCTACGCGGCCATGGTTGTCCGCGGCCCAGTCCTAGGCCCCACGGTAACCGAGCCCACTACGTCGGCGGCCTCTCTGCAGCCAACCCCCACCGACGACGTCCCATTGACAGCCCAACCTGTCGAGCCCACCGCCCAGGCAGCGACAGCACCGGCTCATCCTCCTCAGGAGCTGATCGACCCGCAGCCAGCCCTTGCCGAAACGCCAGATGCTCCAGGCGAACCACCGGTGCAGGATAGGAAGAGGAAGAAAAAGGTCAACAAAGGCAAGGCCCGCGAGAAGCCCATGATCCCCATCGGCAGCGGCCACCCACCTGGTGTGGCTAGGATCCCAGCCTGGGAGACGGATGAATACCAAAGGCACGTCAGCGAATCTCGGAAACGTCGTCGTGTCACAAACGACAACCTCTCCGAACGTGCCCCGTCCCCACCCGCGAGAGTCCAGGACTCACCCGGCGCATCGTTCGCGCAGACAGCCTCGCTCGATTTTGACATGTATCTGGAGCCTGACCCGGAACGTGAGCCCACGACTAGCGAGGCCTACGCCAGGTTCGGCATTGACCCTCGTCTCCTGACAGACGAACATTTTCCTCCGCCGTTCATGACCAAGGACGCGCAGTGGGTCGATCCGAAGGCCCCGAGGTGGGCCAACGCCTCGATACAACGGGACGTCTTCTGGAGCCCGGCGGGCGAGAACACGGAGGCCGGGCCATCGAACTCTCACCGGGAAGCCTATGGGGAGCCGTACCAACACCCTGCTACGAGAGGCGAGCAAGGTAAAGCACCCACGTGAGACCCGCTTACATGTCGCGCCCTAACATTGTACGAAAGTCACCTACAGCGCGCCTGCCACGCCGCAGCTGTACGGGGATTGCACCGATACGCGATCAACGCCGCACCCCCCCCGCTATGAACCCCCCCATGTGCCGTTCAGCGATCGCACATCGCATCCTCCCCGTGCAACCGCCTCTCGGATCGCGTCCCCCACTTTGGTCCCCCGAGTCCCCTACATAGCGGGCCAGACTCGTCACGGACCGAACGCTCCGTCTCCGGGCCCGTCCGGATACCATCGCTCTCCGTCGCAGCGCCTCTCGCACAACGAACATCCCAATAACCCTGTCACTGCCATACGGCGCCCTCTCCCTGCTACAGGCGGCTTCGCCTTCCCCATCCCGGCCCCGCCGCGTACACCTGCGAGCCAAGAGGACGGAGATATCAACATGCACGACGATGGCGATGACAACCGCCCCCCACGAGCCAGCACCTGCGCAACTCGGATGTCAACGCGAACGCCAACCCCAGCTACCGAACCCACACTACGACAAACGCCCAGGTCCCTCCCCCTCTACCTCCTGTCGCAGCTCCGGCGCACGGACCAACGCACCACGACTACGTTCACCACCAGCAAGGACCCGCGCCTCTGAACGTCCCCATTGCACCAGTAGCCCCGCTGATGCAACCAGGAGCGCCACCTGCAGCGCATGGCGCGACTCCAGCGCCCCCAGGCGGCTGGACCCTAGTCGAAGGTGATTCGTTCTACCATATCGTCGACGGTATGGGCCTGGACCAGATCAACGCATGGGTCGTCAGCGCGAGCGAACGCCCTACCTTGGTCGTCTTTGCTTTCGGATCATCCCCGGGCGACCCAGGTAGATGGCAGCGTATCCTCGATATGCGCGACGCCCTACGTATCCGCTACGGAGTACTTGAGGCAGAGATCACACCTTCCACGCCGATACACCCGGACGTGCTCGAAAACTCAGGTCCATATTACTACCTAGTACAGAACATCACCATCGAGCAACGTGACGCCATGATCACTGACCGCGTGCTCTCTACGACTGCTATATCCCTGTACTTCACTCCCCTCCAATTCGGCCCGCCCAACCTCGCGGGCACCTGGAGCGACCCCGAGTGTTTCGGCGCCACGACGCCCGCCGGCATCGCTGGCGCGATCGCGAATGCTCTGAGCCGACCGGACCTCGCACGAGATATCCAAGGAATTATACGGACGGATATCGAAGCCGGAGGAAGATGGCGCCATGTCACGGTCGCCGTTGCCTTCCGCGCCCTGCTCGACTCTATCCGCGTAACTATCCTCGACTATCGCACGCAAGGAGGAGTCCTCACCCCGCTCGTACTCCTATACTGTGAGTCTCCTACGGCGAACCCGGTCGAGTGGAGCGGTTTCCGTACGCTGCTCAGCTTACAACGCCTCGGCACGCCCCTGACTGGCCACCCTACATGGTGGATGGACCACTTTCGCTGCCTCATCTGCCACTCTGTAGCGCACCCTACCGGACTCTGCCCGATGCCGGCAGTCCAGGGATGGCATGGCCCGACGCCCAACTCTGAAAGCATCCGCCGTCAGATGAACACCCTTGCGAACGTTCAAGCCCAGGCAAACGGAGCCGCACAAGCCCAGCGAGGCGGCCCGCGAGGCGGCGGAAGAGGCGGACGAGGCAGAGGCGGGGGCGGACGCGGGCACGGACATGGGCGAGGTGGCAGAGGTCGCGGCGGCGCGCGCGGCATGTAATCCACTACGCTATATCTCGAGATTCCCCTGCCCGCTACGTAGTCACGCGATTTGACGTTGGCCGATGACCCCTACTTCTTGATATGCATGTACCCTCACGACTACTACGCACGAATAACACCACCTGCGTTTGACTCCGAATATGCGCCCTCCTTTGCGATTAACTGCACCAACTAATCCCGGCGGATGAGACACCACGCGAGCCCACATATACTGACCGCGCGCGGGACAGGAAAGCCGCAGGACTTGTCCGCTGACCATCCCCTTCCCACCTATAGCATGGGCACTCCTAGACTTGCCCAGCCGAGAGGCTTAAGCAACCGCACTCGCATGAGTGTGCGCGCATGTCCCCTGAAAGCCCCAGGAGTGGGCTTCGCCCCCTGTGGATCGTTGTAGCAGGGTGTGCGTGCAGCAACGGCTACAAACATCATCATACATAACCCCACGGACGTATCTTTGGCACACGGAACACCTCTCCCTCGACGAAGAGGCGACGGCGCGCCCCCTGTCCACGACATCTCCAATGACTCGACGAGGGAACACGGAGGCAGGGTGACCGCTCAGGGGCCTCCTGGCGCCCCTGATTGCGGCCAGGCACCCAGACTGAACTTAAGAGAGACCGCAAACATGAGTGAAATGAACGCACCTGCACCCAGGATCGCCCGCCCAAACGGCAGACGAACGAAAGCATCTCTCCACCTATGCACTCTGAATATAAGCGGCCGAGGCTCCTTCGCAGCTGAGAATGGAAACAATAAATGGAACACGGTTAATCAAGTTCTGCGTGAACGGAAAATCGGAATTCTTGCGCTGCAGGAATCACACCTGGACGAGGAAACCGTAAGCCAAATACATAGGCTATATGGACGTAGAATAAAAATAATACACCCGGCCGCAGCAGAGGCAAACGCACGAGGAGTCGCCTTTGTGCTCAACCGAGAAATAGTAGACACAAATGAAGCCCAAATAATAGACGTCATTCCAGGCCGCGCCGCCATGCTACGACTGCATTGGCACGCGGAGAAATACATAAATATACTCAATGTATATGCCCCCAATAACATGAGAGACAACGCTGCCTTCTGGGGCAAACTGGAAACAAAGCTGGGAACGGCGGAGATACCCACCCTGGATGCGATACTAGGTGACTTCAATGTGGTAGAAGAACCGATAGACCGGCTGCCCTCCAGAACGGACGCCCCCGCGGCGGTAGAAGCCCTACAGAGCCTTATACGGAAAGCGAAAGTCATCGACGGATGGAGAGCGACCGAGCCCACGACGAAAGACTTCTCCTTCCCTCAGCGAGGCAGCCTATCGCGCTCAAGACTGGATAGAATATATGTCACAAACGATGTGCTGCAACAAGCACACAGCTGGTCAATAGAGAACACCACCGTACCCACAGACCACCGTTTGGTTGGCGCTCAACTCAGCAATGCCCAGGCCCCATATATCGGACACGGGAGATGGTCATTCCCCATCCAGGCGCTCGCTGACAACACGCTCATCAACGAGATTGTGGAAGCGGGCGAAACCGCATGGGAAAAGGCTCAAACCTGCATAAAAAGCGATACCCGTACAGACACCTACAACCCACAGACAATCTTCCGTGACTTCAAGAAGGACGTCCAGACAATGACGAGAAATCGACTGCGCGCAAAAGTCCCGAAACTAGACGCGGTGATCCGTAAGTTACGAGAAGAGATCAAAAGGACAATGTCTCACCCCCAGCTCGGCGAAGACGTGGAGTACCAAACTGAGGTGGGAATTATGCAAGACCGACTCCGGGAGCTGGAACATAAACGGCATGGCTCCACCCGGACGGCCACCACAGTATGCTATGCACTCAACAAGGAGAAACTAAGCAAATATTGGTCAACGATAAACAAAGAGAAGAAACCGAGAGACGTGATATACGCACTCCGAAAGCCAGGCTCCTCCCCTCCGCAGTACGAGACCCGATCAAACAAGATGGCGGAACTGGCTAGGGACTACCATGAATCACTGCAAATGGACGGAATAGATGATGGCCAAGACAGGCACACACGACGGGCAGTCATAGCGGACTCGCTGCAACCAGTAAAAGTCAAAATACCGGAGGACCTGCTACGAGGCCTAGAAGAAGGGGTGAGCCGCGACGAAATCGTGGATGCCCTCAAAAAGGCCGGTCACGGAAAAGCAGCGGGCCTGGACGGTCTCCCATACGAGCTGTGGACGAAACTGAATGAAAGATGGTCGAACCCGACAAAGGACTGCACGCACGAATTTGATTGCATAAGCATGCTCCACCTCGTCTACGAAGACGTAGAAAGATACGGAATATGTCCCACCTCCGGCTTTGCCGACGGGTGGATGTGCCCCCTCTATAAGAAGAAGGATAAACGTGACATCGCAAATTATAGACCAATCACCTTGCTCAACTCGGACTATAAACTATACACCAAGATACTCGCGACCAGGCTTGGAGAAGTCGCCACCACAGTCATCCACCCAGATCAGGCAGGCTTCGTGCCCGGACGACACATCACCGACCAAACCCAGTTATGTAGGGTAATGGTGGATTACGCAGAGGCGGTCGAGGAAGATGGTGTAATTATAGCACTTGATCAGGAAAAGGCATATGACAAGATCACGCACGATTACCTATGGGAGGTCCTAGCCCACCTCGGCTTTCCCACCCGTTTCATACGACGGGTCCAAGAGCTATATAAACATGCCTCAACGATAGTAATACTGAACGGAGAGAGCAGCACACCCTTCATAGTAATACGAGGTGTGAGACAGGGAGACCCACTGTCATGCCTGCTCTTTGACCTCGCAATTGAACCCCTTGCGTGCGCCCTCCGCGCCTCTACACTCCGCGGTTTTCAAATCCCCGGCGCCGCGACAAGGGTCTTAACATCTCTGTTCGCAGACGACACATCTGTGTTCTTGTCGGCACAGGACACCTGGTCCGACCTATGGGTGATCCTCGACAAATGGTGCAATGCCTCGCGTGCCCGTTTCAACGGAGGGAAAACCGAAGTGATCCCGATCGGAACTGAAGAGTACCGCCGCCGCCTAGTCACGGATCGTATCATCAATCCCCTACAACCAGAGGAACGTATCCCGGAAACCGTACACATCGCAAGAGATGGCGAAGCCATACGCATCTTAGGAGCATGGATAGGGAATAAAGTTGACCATGTTGCCGTTTGGACCCCCGCCATGCAGAAGGTTGAGGCCTTCCTGGACCGGTGGGGGAAGTGTAACCCGTCCCTACAAGGGAAAAGGCACATTGTTCAGATGGGCCCTGGAGGGATAACCCAGTACCTATCGGCGGTCCAAGGCATGCCGAAGGAGATAGAAAAGAGACTCACCTCAATGATCCGGTCTTTCATATGGGGGAACACGAGGACCCCGCCTGTAGCACTCGACACGCTCTATCGTCCTGTAAAGCAAGGAGGACTGGGACTCCTAGACATTAGAAGCCGTAATGAAGCCATTGAATTGGTTTGGGTAAAACGGTATCTAACGCTCTCCGATGCAAGGCCGACATGGGCTTTCGCGATGGACGTTCTGATCAGCAAGTGTGCAACGAGGGACGCCAGCGCGATTAGGCCAGAAGCCCAAATCAATACCTTCCTCCAAAGCTGGAGCCCCGCAACACACAGCCGATCCCCTCTCCCACCTTACGCACAACGGATGCTCCTAGTGGCAAAGAAGCACAATGTTAGCTTTGCAGCGATAAAGCTGGATAGACGAACGAAAGAAATGCTCCCTATGTGGTACCATCTGGGCGCCACGAAACGCCTGCGAACACTGAACAACACGCCGCGAAGTGACTGCCTCCGGCGAGTGCACCACGCCACACAAGTACACGATCTAATCATGATCACCGGGAGAGCGTGCTTTATGCAGCTCCGCGAGACCCAAAATGACCACACCCCGGATACATGTGGCTGCACCCCATGTACCGAGGATAAACTGGCAGGCTGCAAGAACCCCCTGAGATGCTGCAGAGCAGCACATGAAGTATTGAAGCAAATACGCCCCAAATGGGACCCAGTACAGCGCTCGCCGACAGATGGCCTCTCCCTGACGAGGAGGCGAAAGGATAAAAACGGTCAGGCACTCGAAGACAGCGAGGAAGTCACCTTCGACCCGTCCCTGACCTGTAGGGGCCCCCTGGACGAAGCCTTTCGTGCTTTCGTGGACCCGATGGTTCACGACCAGCCCCCCGCGATCAGACGCAGACAAGGACGCATCGTAGAGGATGAAGCGACAACAGTCTACATCCTTGGTTACCTCAAACAAGGGCACTGGCCCGACGGGAACTTTGTTCCGCACCAACAATCAGGCTACGTCTTCTACCCTGCAGCTCCCGAGGAGAGCGTACAAGTCATGCCAGAGGACACGACACCGGCTGCGAACCACCCACAAGGCGAGACACTAGCAGCCCTGAAAGCGGTCCTCGACGCACCATGGGACGCGCCCTTACACATAGTGTCATCATCAGCCCAACTGGCGGAAGGCATGACACAAAAGCTCCCACTCTGGGAGGACCGAGGGTGGATAGAAGTAGATGGGGCGACGTACACAAGGGCCCTGGTAAACCAACTCAGACAACGATGTGCCATCACCACTTTCCGAACACCCCGAAGTGGAGGCGAAAAGGACACCATGCTTGCAGCACGAGACCACGCTGTAGCATCATATGTCCAAAGTCCACCCCAGCATGTCCCGCCCCGGGTAACAAAATCCTTCGACCTGTCCGGGGCGAAGATGTCCACACTGACACAAGCCCTAGCATACCGCGGCATACGGGCATCTGCCACCGCGACTGAGAGGCGCACCACGAACAAGCACCTCTCGGAAATACGTGCCTGCCTGGCACCCAGGAAAGGCCCTGTACAAGACGGAGAGATATGGAGCGAAATCCGCCATGCCGATATTCGCCGTGTAATAACGGATTTTCTCTGGAAAAGCATACATGGCGCATATCGTATCGGATCCTACTGGAAGAACATACCCGGCTACGAAGAAAGGGCGAAATGCAGGCTCTGCGGTGTGACCGAGTCAATGGCCCATATCTTGACGGAATGCGCCGCGCTAGAACGGTGGCTGATATGGGGCTATGTTGAAAGGGCCTGGACCCGAACGGGTAGAGCCTGGTCCATGCCGTCGTGGCCGTCGATCCTCGCCGCTGGCCAGGCTACACCGGCGCGAACGAACGGTAAGCCCCCTAGAGACAACGCGGTGAGACTCTGGCGCATACTTCTGACTGAGGCCGCCTACCTTATATGGTGCATGCGATGCGAAAGAGTCATACGACATGAAGACGAGGCAGCATGGCAACACGACGAGCGCAGCGTCGCAGGACGGTGGTACCTATCCACAAACAGACGCTTGAGGCTCGATATCGAGAGCACACACTCGCGTTTTGGCAGGCTGGCGCTAAAGCGCCAAATAGTCCTCGACACATGGCACCAACTCGTTTGGGACGTTCAGGCGCTCCCTGACGACTGGACCTCGGTCCGATGGGTTTTAGTGGGTATTGACCCGACCATAGTTAATAACGCTGGTCCTGGGTCCTGAGTCCCACACTGGCTCACCAAGCCGTGCGTAAATGCATTTTATCCCTGGTTGCGCCGGCGGGTCATTCCGCTAGCTGGCTGGTAGTCTCATACCAAGACCCTCCACACGGCGCTAGTGTGGAGGGTCTTGTCGCAAAGTCCGGGGTCTTGTAGGGTTCTGGGGGGTGGCGGGGCAATACAATTTTTACTTATCTTGATAACAAAGCACGATAACACAAGTTGTAATCGAGATAACTGTTGGCTCTATTGCATTGATCTATACAGTGCCGCGGAACATCGCACACACGAAAGTCATCATGTCCCAGCTTCGCAGGGTCGAAAAAATCAAGACTGTCCTCGAAACCATCAAAGAACAACGTTGGACCTCTGTCAACGACTTTCTGCTTGCGTACTACAACAGCAATGATCCCGACATCGCCCAACAAGCCCGACGCAACATCGCTTACACGGATGGCAAACGCTTTGCCCCCGCGCAGATCCTTGACTCGTGGTTGGAGTCGGCGCACGGAGAGACGAAGCATCAGCTCGAGCTGATGATTACACATAAAGCCGCTGACATTCTCGTCAAGGAATCGACAAAGGCTTGTCATGACCATAAACTCAAGCTCGCCTCGACGAAGGTTGACACGGCATACCTCTCGACGGACTTCGCACTATCAAAACTCGCCGCGATGTATCAGGCCATGTTGCCATGCATGTGGTTGTTGCTCATGACAGTCCTCACTGCGACAAATGATTACGAGCGAAAGAAGAAGAAGGAGAAGAGAGATAAAGACTCGAAAATTCCCCCGGTTCGTCTCGTGTTATACTGCACGTCAGAAATGCGACGATTCTTATTGTGTCATTCATAGGTGATTGTCATCATCATCAGCATGCTTCTATTTGCTCGCAACCGCGCAACAAATCTATTTCAAGTGGTCATTGGCATCTTCTTGTCGAGCACGGGAGCGGGGCGCCGGGTCATCAATACCTTCAATCATATGGGCCTATCTGTCAGTTACGAGTATGTACAGCTTTTCAAATGGCCGTCAGAATCTATGGATGTTAAGTAAAATTAGCACAGTCCAGCGGTGTCTCGTGGCTCTGTCAGACAGTTCGAAAGAGCATGCGAATCAGTTCATACGAACAATGGTTCGGTTATGGGCATTGGTCTACGACAACATCAACTTCACTCTCCGGAAGGCTTCGCAGCGGCTTGACAGCACTACAACACAGTTGAATGCCACAACATCAGCAGTCTTTTCGCTGCCAGCGAAGTTTACCAGGGCTAGCTATGCCACTGCGCTGTCGATCGCCGAGCGGAACAAGAACTCAGGAAAGCGTTCGCTATTCACACTGCGCGATCTTGCGCTCACTCCGGAAAAGCAAGCCCAGCTCACGGACGCCTTCCGCCACCATGTGCGTGTTATCCTGTTGCAACATGCACCGGGTCTCAAGACGGGAGGTCGACGGAGTCGGAAGCTATGGAAGCGGGTCAAGGAATCGAAGCCACAGATCCGGGTTCTCTCGCACGAGAAAACAGAATTCTATCCTCTTCCAGCACTCGCGCAAGAAGAAGCCTCGGTGGCAGGAACTATCAAAGTCGTTGTGAAGCTCTTCACCCAGGTGCTCGGCCTGGTCGAAGAGGTTGTAGTGTCGGAGCTACGGCTACTCGTTGGCGACTGGTTGACCATCCGCAACTTACGCCTTATGAAGGATGAAGTGGCCGAGGAATTTACGGCGTTCGCACGGATGGATTGGGTCCAGGAGGTAGCAATGCCTTTTCATTTCCAATTGAATGCGATGTACATGCTGTTCCGTACACACCTCGGGTTCCCAGGCGACAACAATCCCAGCTCGCTCGAACATCACCGGATGCTACTGAAGCGATCCAAACTCGACCCGAAGAAACCTGAGTACAACAAGGCGAAGGAACTTGTGTATCATTCCCTGATTGCACGGATCTTGGACTGTACCCGGTATGATCTTCGATGGCCAGCGAGCTCAGCTTGTGGCTTTCGTTCACTAAAATTGAATGTACTGACACTGTACTTTCACTAGCACATCACTTGGCTATGATAACCATCAGAAGCTCAAGAGCTGGAAGCCAAAATGGGAAGATTTCAATGCTGTAGTCAACAAGATCGTGGCGGACTATGCATCGACGAGGGCTGCACATACAGCACTGCTCACAGGTGACGAGGTACTTGCACATTCAATCCTGTTCATCCGTGATGCCCTGCTCTTCCGAGAATTTTCGGAGGCCATACAGGATGCGGATGTGGGTCGTATGTGGCTTGTACATGATTTCTGGGTGTTCATGATGCGCGGGGCGGGTTGTCACAACTATGGGAACGAGATCCTCGAGATGAAGGCACAATTTACCCATGTATTCCCTCCTATGCTCTGTGAGGTTATCGAGCATACATGGCTCGTCAATCGGTGGGGAAAGAAAGGGCGATCTATCCCAACAGATCTGTACTTAGAACACAACAACGGATTTCTGAAGGTATGTTTGATTGACCACTCGAAGCATATGACTCAGGCTAACACATGGTAGAATATGTTTGCAGCAACGGGAAGCAACGCCTCGATGGACGACATACAGAACAAGTCATCCGCATGTGTTGAGGTGCTTCGTAGTCTCGCACATGACGTTGCAACGTACTTTGGTGTCAACGACTTTCACCGATCACACAGTGAAGTGAGCATTGAGGGCGACATCGAAGCTCTCTGTCTCGACCTCAAGGAGCAAAGTGTACATACATTCAAGGCAGACAGACGCATCCCACCACCTCCTACACGATCTCGTGGTACATCAAATCGCACGCGCAAGCCCAAGCGCACAACGGGCGTACGCGATGTCCTAACTGAAGGACGACAAGCTCTTACACGAGGCGGCCTCTTTGAACAGTGGTTAAACCGTGCGACGGACGACGACACGCGTGGCGAAGATGCCGGAGGCGATCTGGATGACGCGGTGGAGACAGGGACCGCTTTTGATGACCCCGACGGTCACATGGAGGTCGATGTCGAGTTGGATGAAGAGTTTGATGGGATTACAGAAGACTATGGAGACGAGGATGAGCATGAATAATTGAGTGCCAAATAATCATGCTACACGCACTGCGATTTCACGTTGGTGGGCGGACGTGACTTGGGATTGGCGAGAAGATATCGAATATAGGGTTCTTGCTGTTCTCGTACGACATCTGCGACAGGGTCTCATCGTGTAGCGATGGGCGGTGAACTGGAGGTTTGTCTTTCGTGCTGGATCCCTCATGCTGTGGCTGAGACGACCCCTCAAGGCGGAAGCTACAGTCGATGAATGAGGACATGTCCATGAAACAGGATAACTTACTACTCACGTTAGCATCATATCAGCATAAGCTGATGCATGCGCAGAAGCCCCCTGTGACGGTCCACTCCTCGTCGGTGAATCAGGTTCGGGACCTATCTGCTGCTTCGGCCTTTTGTTCTCCTGAGCACCATGCCGCACTTCGAAAGCGACGCAGAACTCGCGAATGACTGCGAGCAGCGACGTCATGGTGTCTTCGTCTGTCATCCAGGTAATGAGGTTGTCGATCAAGAGCGAGTCGACTGTACGGGCGGCGCCCAGGATGATATGGGCCTTCGAGACAAGAGTACTGATATCAAGGTCATCCATGACCCAGTCAGGCGACAAGAAGGGATTATTGTCACGGATGGCGGCCCAACGCCGGTCGCGCCATGCAACCAGTATGTCTCGAAGCTTGTCTCGCTCGGCTTGTGGGCAACGACGCGTCGGTGATGCGGGAGTGGCAGAATCGGGAGCACCAGAGTGAACTTCGCTAGTGGCTGGACGACGAAGAGAGTCACTCATTGCCAGGATACGAGCACGCTCAGCATCCGTCAATACGCCAATGGGCACATTGTCGTCGAGTCTGCAGCATCGCGCACTACAGCAGGCGCCAGGTCGAGGCTGTTCATTGCGTGTCTTCTTCTCCCACGTGTATCTTGATCTCAGGCCGCTCTCCTCTGTTTCTTGACCCTCGCTTTCATAGCCAGAGAACGTCTTGAAGGCTGGTTCTGGACGCAGGTACTGTGTGGCAAACTCTCGCATGCACCGATCAGACTGCGTCCTGTTGATGTACTCTCGTGTCGCCGGGTCCAACTTCGCTCGTTTCTCGCTGCCTGGATCGCGCGACGACTTTTGCACGCGTGGCGGCTCAACCTTCCGACCTGCACCTGCTGGTGCTACGACTACCTCTTTGCAGGGCTGGGGTTGAATGCCCAGCCTTGTACCAGCCATACCATTGTCCCGAAGAGACCGGCTTGACGTACTGCACGCCCGCCCTTCTGAAACGCCGAAGGAAGGTCCTCAACACCGTAGATGATGACCCAAATGACGTCTGGTATGTCACATCCCATCCCTGCAGCATCGGTGCACAGAAGCCAGCGAACTGTGCCCTCGCGAAACCACTTCAACACGGTCGTCTTGTACTCTTCGGACAATACCGACGTGAAGATCCGAAGGCACTTGCGTAGGGCCGTGGTAGTAGGTTACGCAGCACTCGACAAGCCCGTCGCGCTTGCCGCCGTGTCGAAAAATAGAAGATGGATTTTGGGAGATCGGATGCGGTGAGTGGGCTCTCCGGGATGAATGCGAAGAGATCGGCAAAGCTATTGATAGGGTATTCCATGCGACGCACCCACTGCGCGATCGAAGGACGGTCGGCACCGAGGTCGATACCCCAAAACGGCCGTGTCGTGCCCATGTGCAGCGATCTCCCACAAAAGTTGAAGATTTCCGTAGGGAACGTTGCCGAGAAGAGTGCCCATGGTATGTCCATCCCCGTGATAACACGGAGCTGTCTGAGCTCCCCATAGTCGACTCGGAAGTTCTTCGACCATGTGTAGATGACATGGGCTTCGTCAACAATAATCGCAAGGATGCGCCGTCGGAAGGACTCCTTGCGAAACAGTTGTTTGAACTGGTTATGATGCAGGAGACATTCTGGCGAGGCGTAGCAGAGGCGTGTGCGTCCGTTGTCCAGCTCGCGAAAGACGGAAGGCTCATTGTTATCCTCGTTGATAGCGATCGACCGGATGCCATTTGGCATCGGGTTCGCCTTTTCACCCACGACGAGAGGCGCCTCGCTGGCGCCCGAGGTTTGTCCCGCCGCGTTCAAGCGGCGAACCTGGCAGTGCAAGTGTAAGGTAAGTACAAAACAATCGGACTGTGTGTACGTACCTGATCTAACTGCAGGGCTTTAAGTGGGCATACAACAAGGACGAGTCCATCGGATTTCGTCAACTCAGCTGCAATTGCAAGCAGCGCGAATACGAGTGACTTGCCCGCCCCTGTGCCCGCGATGATCATAGAGTCATTGGTCTCAAGGATCTTCGTGGCTGCACCGAGCTGCCAGTCCATAGGTCCGTACCCGAAGACGTGTTTTGTAGCTAATATCCATTCGTCATCAGGTATCCATGCATTAAGACGAGGCCAGCGAGGCGGCGGCGGCGGCGGACGGGTAGGAGTGGGCAGGCGACTCGGAGATTGCTGGACGACGTCGTTCGGAGGGGCTTGTATAGGTTCAGGCCTTATGCCTGGACTACGACTTGCTGAGGGGGTGGCAACGCGCGGTGTCTTCCGCCGACGCGGGGTGTCGGTTAGCAAGCTGAGAGGAGTCCCAGCAGGCGAGAATGGAATCATGATCGAGGTGGACGGTCGTAGTGGGTCAAATTCGAATGCTATTGCTCGAGATTGCTCGCCGTACATCGCTCCGTTACAGTCCTGTAAGCCGGCAATAACAGTACGATCTAATCGTGATAACAATGCTATCTAACGAATTTTGTATGGAGATAAGAAAAGATTGTTATGCCGCGCCACCCCCCAGAACCCTACAAGACCCCGGACTTTGCGTCAAGCCCCTCACACGTGAGGGGCTTGTGTCGAACCTAAGCTGGCTGGGTCTTAGGGGCTGACCGATTGTCAACTGCCTAGGACCTTTTTGGCCCTCCAAAAAAAAAAAAAAAAAAAAAAAAAAAAAAAGAGATCGCCCCTCTACTTCGCATCAGTGTCAAACGCTGAATGCAACAATGTTCCCAATAGGATTCATGGGTGGTCCAGAATACAACATTTTAACTGTTGAGCGGTCGGGCTATGTTTGTACAAGTACAGCGCAAGGCGGTGGTGTTCATTGGTGTATACATTTGCGTTCATGCGGCACTACGCCGCTCAGTGGGCACAGCACGCACCGCCGTCCTGCGAGAACGCCGCAACGCTGCGGGAATCGTTCGCGCCAGGGACGTCCATGCTGGGGTTAGACTTGAAGAAGTTGGTGGGCCTGAAGACGACCCGGACGTGCTCGGCAGGCATGACCGGCCAGTCTTCGGGCCTCGGAATGTGCGTGATACCTACGCCACGAACAGATCAACGCCGTCCGCACACCACGCCTCGAGAGAAAGAGAGCGCACCTGTGGTAAGGAACAGCAAGATATCCTCCTCCTCGAGGCTATCATCTCCCTGCACCCACCCCGCGACCGAATCCGCCGGCGTCTCGCGCGTCTGCGGCATGTACTTCCCGCTCGGCCACATCCGCCCGCCCCTCTCCGTCTCGACGTCGCGCACGACCCAGAGCGGCTTCGTCGCGAACGGCGCGCGCGTCGCGACGATGCCCCCCTCGCGCGTCTTCAGCGGGACGCTCGCGCCGCGCATGCCCGCGATCGTGTACCCCGCGAGCTTGCCCGAGTACGGGTGGCGCCGCTTCGGGTTGACGATCGCCCAGCGGCGGTCGCCCTCGTAGTTGATGTCGCGCCCGCCGTCGCGCGCGCGCGCGATCGTCGTGCTCTGCGTGAGGAACGCGTTGCCCGCGTGGTTGGAGCGCGCGTCGGGCGGGAGGGAGACGACGTCCGTCTCGACGACACTGTTCTGCAGGCCGTCGACCATCGGGTCGACGCGCACGGAGAAGATGTGTTGGTGGTAGTGCGCGTTGATGCCCGGCGCGAGCGTCGTGCCGAAGGGCGTCGGCTCGTCGTCCGCCTTGACGTACACCTGGAGGATGCCGGTGAGGCGCACCTCCATCTCGATGTTGCCGTCCTGGTAGAAGAACCAGTTCCAGATGTATTCTGGGGGACGTCGGTGAGCCCAATATCGGGCGCAGACGAGAAGGCTGCATACCGTAGTTCGCCAGCGTGCAGATCATGCTGACGACGAGTCGGCGGCTCCGCACGGCGTGGGCACGGCCGCCTACACGGAAGTCGGTGTGTTTCCAGAGCAGCCCTGCGTCCTCTTCGTGGATGCAGATGACGTTCTTGATCACGACGGCGCTACCATCGTGTGCGTGTAGGCACCAGGCTGTAAGTACAAGGTTCCGTCAGGCCCTACAAACATACGTACGTTCAGAGCGTACCAGATAGTGGATCTGTCCGAGGCAATCACAGCCCAGTGATAACTCGTTCGCCATCGTCCCCATACCGTACTCGCCGCTGTGTGATATAGTCAGCCATACGAGCGCTACGAGCACAGTTCACGACACCTACGCATCGAAGGCGTGTTTCCGCGGGTGCGGGTGCTCCGGCGCGCCGTACGGCACGACCATCTCCGCAAGCGACAGCCTGTAAAAGATCGGGCGCACCTCGCCGTCGTCGTCATACGTGATCGTCGAAATCGCGATGCCCTCGCGGTGATGGAACGCTGCACAAACTGCTCAGCTAACGGGTACCAGCGCACGCACGCCACACACCGATGTGCATCTTCCACTTCTGCCACGCGAGCACATGCCCGTCCACCGTGAAGCTGACGCCCTCCGGCTGGACGACGTGCAGCGGCTTGAGGTCGTCTCGCACCTTGAAGGTCTCGCCCGGCTTCTGCGCCATGAGGTCGGGCAGGAAGTCCCATGCCTCGCGCGGGGGCGGGATCCGCGCGCGCTGTGCGGCTTCGAGCTCGTCCACGTCGAGCGGGGGCGCCGCGGTGGAAGACGCGGATAACGCGCTGTCCACGCCGTAATCCTTGTAGAGCGAGGAGGTGGGGGAGGCCTGGGGGAGGTACCGGGGAGGGAAGTCGATGTGGATGACTTTCTGGGCGAGGGAGTCGACGACGGGGATGAAGTCCTGTTGGAGGGGTTCAGTATTGGTTGACGAGGCACAATATGCCGAGCACTGACCATTGGGTGTGCGTAGAGGTTGTCATGCTGGGAGAAGCGAGCGAACAGCAGGGCCTGCTGGATGCGCGCCTTCTTCGGGAAGCGGTCGTCGTACCCGATCGCCCAGCCGTCGGCGTGGAGCTGCTCGGGGTTATGCCTGGCTCGGTGTCACTAATCGTGTCGATGAACCAGCGAGCTGATACACTCACCAACGTCGGCGGCTAGCTTCTGGACCTTCTTGTCCTCGCGGATGATCTTCTCACAGAGGAGCAGCTCTTCCACTGTGATCTGCGGCTGCACGCCCTCTGGGAGCTTCTCAACCGTGTTGACTTCCCATTGTCCGTCCTTCAGCGAGAGGATGGTGTTGTACGAGGCGCTGTGAGAGTGTGAGCGTCCCGAGGATCTGTGGTTGGCTGAAGGGATCTGCGCACCCAGTGACTACATCACAGAACTGATCGCCGATCGTCAGCCACAAACTACGAAGCGAGTGCGTTGCACGTACATCAGCCTCTGCTTTGCGCACGATCTGGGGCGCTGGCTCCGCCTTCTCTCCGGGATTGAGCGGTATGCCCAGGAATGCGAGGACGGCCTTCTTGGGCGGCGGCAGCAGGTAGCTGGTGATGAACCTGATCGCTTTGATGTCCGTCTTCGCAGCTGTATACCGACGCACGGCCAGCCCGACTTGGACGATCTGCGCGATCGTTGAGTTAGTGCAGTACGCAGCAGGCGCGTCTACTGCACCTCATCGGGAGTCAGGGGGTCCAGAGGGTGCTTGAAGGGAGGGATCTTCGCGTGGGTGGTCTCCTGGACGGAGGTCGCGGTGGCAGGGGCTCTATTCTCGAAGGACATGATAATTCTGCTTGCAAGAGCGGCGGGAGGTGCGATGCGGGTGGGTCTCAGGATCGCTCTGGCGCGCGATCCTGCGAGGGTGTCTCTATATAGCTCCGGAGGTCATGCTCCTTGTCGAGAAGAAGTGTAGAGCCTGGTTCTGACCATACGCTTGTGGCGATAAGTGAGCCGTCTTTGGATAAGCCGTCGCTTAGATAAACCCCTGTATCCGATCGAATCTAGACCCGGCGGCACGGATTCATCGGAAGACCGCGATCTTGTCCTCGAAGGCTTCACCAAAGCGAGCACCAACGAATGCTGGCTTCACATATGCCGCAGATCAGCAAAGTGCAGGATACATCTCTCACAAGCAGTCAGTTGCATTACTCACCTCTGTAAGATTTGATATTTTCTCTAAAGATAACCGAAGAGAATCGGAAGACTGTAAAAGTGAGATTGTCGATGTAAATAGCTCACGGAGATGCCCTTGTATCTAGACGACGCACCGAAACGGACATGCACATAGAAAATTAGCCATCTGCACAGACATGCGCAGATGGCGAGAGCAATTCCCATGAAGCAATTTGCGCAGAGACACGTCATATAAGTCGCGCACGATACAATTCCTGGGGTATCAGCCGCTCTATCAAGATATATTTAGGTCAAAAATTGGGAGGAGGACGGGGACTTACGGGCCTACGCAACGCAGCGCAGGCAGGCGGGGTTAGCGACGAGGTTCAAGCGCCCACAGGCAAGGCTCGCTGGCGAGCGAAGCCAAAGCACGGATATCTGTAATTGTGTTGCGGCACGTTTCATCAACTTGAGGGATATGTCTTTGCAATATACATTGCTCTGTGGGATCATACACTTGTAACTAGTACTGCAAATCCAATAAGCACAAGTGACCTCGCGTTAAGAGAGAGCTCGACGCACCACTACGGTGGGTATTTTCGTGCCCGGCTGTTCACTCTCAAGATAAAGTGAGAATATCCTCTACCGCATTGAACAGCATAGTAGAATATGTAGTGTCAGTACGCCATGACATGCAGGCTAGTGTTGTAAGCTCGGCCAGCTCACCATTGATAGGAGCAACTTGAAGTCCAACAGCTACCTACAATTTCGTTTTGTGAATACGGAGACTGACTGCAGTGACGGACTCACTCACTGTTCACTCAGAGTGGTATATTACCCTTCCTGAGCGTAGTCGTCTTCCGGCCCAAGCTGCGCTTCATCATATCATGATACATCTTGCTCGTCTACCGGCTCTTCCTCTTGTGCCACCTCACTCAACGTCTACTCACCTCAGTCCTCAAAATAGTCCCAGTCGTACCCCGAATCCTCTTCGTCGCTTGCACTTTTCAGCGACAGGCTTCGAGAGGAAGGTGATGCTCTTCGCGCACCACTTTCTACTCGTATGGACTTCAAGTGCTTGAGACTCTTGAAGTCACCCTTGCAGCCTATAAAGAGTTTCACAGATGAGAACATGAGGTAGCTGCAAGGGCGAGCAGATATACCCTCATGACAGAGTGCGGCTCAGCCACCAGCGCGCGACGACCTCTGCACGCGGTCACGTGGGCGCATACAGCCAGGTGAAAATGTATAGCGTAGTGTCTAGGAGTACGTATCAGTACTACGAATGACAGGACTCGACGCCTATCCATAGTGTTGGACCGTTGCTATATCAAACTTCCGTAGTTAAACACGACATGGGTCCAGACAAGATGTCAGAGTACGAATGATACCGTGTAGCGGGCACCGAAAGGTAGTATCCGGCCTACGCAACCGATGGCTAGGCTAGTCTGTTGAGCCGGAGAATACCTTGCTGAAATACGGTTACCTATGTACACTCTCCCGCCCCAGACAAACGCACTGTGTCTCGAAATGACCATCACATTGTCCGAACAACATAAGTTACACTCTATGCGCACGTCGGGCTTGGCCTCAGAAGGGGTGTCTGCGTCCCCTGGGTCCGACACTTGCTGAGGTAGACCACCAAGGAAGAAACGCGCGCGCGCCTCGAGACCGCTCTCCGGAGCAGTGCTCACGGCTTGAGCCGCTTCCGCATCAACTTGAAGTTGCTCGCATCGGTCGGAACATCTCGACCACTGGAATCAGTTCCTGGGCGGCGCGCTTCAGCTTCAGCCCCATCCGAGTCCGTGCTGATCCACATTCCACACTTTGCGTCGGCAGGATGCCACTCGCCAACGAAGACTACGGTGTTCCAACGAATATCTGCGCCGCATGACCAAAAGAACCCATGCATCCCCGCGCTCTGCTGGATATTCACGGATGTCGCCCGCCCGCTGGAAGTGCTACGGTACAGCGCAAGTTCACTGGTCCGAGTCATAGGTAGGAGGCCGCTTGGCAGCATGACTGCCACTACTGAACGTTTTCAGCGACTCGAGTTTCATCGAATTCGGCATCCCTGAAGCCCCCGTCCAACGTAGGCAGTGTCGGGATATAGCCTTGGTTAACATCGCGCCGCCAATCCTGGTTATACGTCGTCTCTTCAATCCTGCTGCTCGGTATAACACCTACGAAGACTGATGGTTAGATGCTCTTGCGGTCGAGGGGATGACGAGGTATGACCTTTGTCGATTGATGTCATACCGGGCGCAGACCTGAATATGAAGAACTTGACGCCCCATTCAGGCTGCTCTGTCCGCAAACGATCCACCGCGCCAGGTCTGACGCCCATGGCATCCGCCATCGTATTCAGAAAGTCAGACATTCGGATGACCGCACATCTGACAACCCCGAATTTATCTCTGGCGCGAGTTCCTGCGTACGGAGTGTAGAGTGACTCCTCGATGATGAGGTGCGTGCGCGCGCGGCTAGGATCTTGGTATAAACGCAACGCGCTGACGTACGGTAGCACATCCGCTGCTCGTCGCCACGCATCCCAATCTTTCTCCCTTTGTGCAGCAGCTGGATCCGTTAGGGCGAGGCGCTGGATGCGCTCGTTCCTCGCCGCCAACTCTCTAAAGCAGATGATCAGAGCACGTCGCGTGCGCATACAGAAATGTCGAGTTTACCTGCAGGGTCCTCTAAGACAAGCGGTCAGTGATGGGCACTGTTGTCCGACGATACAATTCAGCACTCACTGGTGCGAAAACCAGTCTGTCTTCTGGCACTCTCGAGAACTAGAGGACGTTAAGCGGCCTGTCGTGTCAAAATCCCAGACCAAACATCGCACCAATAGTAGACCTTTGTGCACTTTCCACACATGTAGAGCCTTACGATAGGGTCCCGAGCGTAGCAGCGCAAGCAGAACTTGATGGGGCGTTGGTATGTCTTTTCGGTGCGTTCCCGGCCTTCCAACCAGGATGGTCCACCGAGATTTTCGAGAATAGGGCTCGGCGCTTCGCCAGCCCGCATCAAGAGCTCCTCGTAGTCTGCAGCCGGCAGCCGGCGCGGGTTCTGACGGAACCACTCGACAAGCCACTTCTCCCTGTCGCAGTTACAGTATGAGGCCCATACTCTGGAACACAGCAATCAATGACTAACTGTTTCTTTGCGGAACCGAGCTTGCCTCGCCGCCGCAGAACGCGTGACAACCATACTTTCGCTACGATTAGATCACGCAAACCTAACTCATCAGAAGCAGGCGAATTGGCAAGCCCTTTCAGCAGTGACTGTGCGATTTCATCATCCGTGCCGCTTCGTGTCAAAGCTTCCACAAAGATCATGAGAAGGTCACTGTCCCCCAGGTACGTCAGACTGTCTGAGTGGATACGAGGTAGACATCACCGACCGTTGCGCCGTAGTCTCATACCAAGACCCTCCACACGGCGCTAGTGTGGAGGGTCTTGTCGCAAAGTCCGGGGTCTTGTAGGGTTCTGGGGGGTGGCGGGGCAATACAATTTTTACTTATCTTGATAACAAAGCACGATAACACAAGTTGTAATCGAGATAACTGTTGGCTCTATTGCATTGATCTATACAGTGCCGCGGAACATCGCACACACGAAAGTCATCATGTCCCAGCTTCGCAGGGTCGAAAAAATCAAGACTGTCCTCGAAACCATCAAAGAACAACGTTGGACCTCTGTCAACGACTTTCTGCTTGCGTACTACAACAGCAATGATCCCGACATCGCCCAACAAGCCCGACGCAACATCGCTTACACGGATGGCAAACGCTTTGCCCCCGCGCAGATCCTTGACTCGTGGTTGGAGTCGGCGCACGGAGAGACGAAGCATCAGCTCGAGCTGATGATTACACATAAAGCCGCTGACATTCTCGTCAAGGAATCGACAAAGGCTTGTCATGACCATAAACTCAAGCTCGCCTCGACGAAGGTTGACACGGCATACCTCTCGACGGACTTCGCACTATCAAAACTCGCCGCGATGTATCAGGCCATGTTGCCATGCATGTGGTTGTTGCTCATGACAGTCCTCACTGCGACAAATGATTACGAGCGAAAGAAGAAGAAGGAGAAGAGAGATAAAGACTCGAAAATTCCCCCGGTTCGTCTCGTGTTATACTGCACGTCAGAAATGCGACGATTCTTATTGTGTCATTCATAGGTGATTGTCATCATCATCAGCATGCTTCTATTTGCTCGCAACCGCGCAACAAATCTATTTCAAGTGGTCATTGGCATCTTCTTGTCGAGCACGGGAGCGGGGCGCCGGGTCATCAATACCTTCAATCATATGGGCCTATCTGTCAGTTACGAGTATGTACAGCTTTTCAAATGGCCGTCAGAATCTATGGATGTTAAGTAAAATTAGCACAGTCCAGCGGTGTCTCGTGGCTCTGTCAGACAGTTCGAAAGAGCATGCGAATCAGTTCATACGAACAATGGTTCGGTTATGGGCATTGGTCTACGACAACATCAACTTCACTCTCCGGAAGGCTTCGCAGCGGCTTGACAGCACTACAACACAGTTGAATGCCACAACATCAGCAGTCTTTTCGCTGCCAGCGAAGTTTACCAGGGCTAGCTATGCCACTGCGCTGTCGATCGCCGAGCGGAACAGAACTCAGGAAAGCGTTCGCTATTCACACTGCGCGATCTTGCGCTCACTCCGGAAAAGCAAGCCCAGCTCACGGACGCCTTCCGCCACCATGTGCGTGTTATCCTGTTGCAACATGCACCGGGTCTCAAGACGGGAGGTCGACGGAGTCGGAAGCTATGGAAGCGGGTCAAGGAATCGAAGCCACAGATCCGGGTTCTCTCGCACGAGAAAACAGAATTCTATCCTCTTCCAGCACTCGCGCAAGAAGAAGCCTCGGTGGCAGGAACTATCAAAGTCGTTGTGAAGCTCTTCACCCAGGTGCTCGGCCTGGTCGAAGAGGTTGTAGTGTCGGAGCTACGGCTACTCGTTGGCGACTGGTTGACCATCCGCAACTTACGCCTTATGAAGGATGAAGTGGCCGAGGAATTTACGGCGTTCGCACGGATGGATTGGGTCCAGGAGGTAGCAATGCCTTTTCATTTCCAATTGAATGCGATGTACATGCTGTTCCGTACACACCTCGGGTTCCCAGGCGACAACAATCCCAGCTCGCTCGAACATCACCGGATGCTACTGAAGCGATCCAAACTCGACCCGAAGAAACCTGAGTACAACAAGGCGAAGGAACTTGTGTATCATTCCCTGATTGCACGGATCTTGGACTGTACCCGGTATGATCTTCGATGGCCAGCGAGCTCAGCTTGTGGCTTTCGTTCACTAAAATTGAATGTACTGACACTGTACTTTCACTAGCACATCACTTGGCTATGATAACCATCAGAAGCTCAAGAGCTGGAAGCCAAAATGGGAAGATTTCAATGCTGTAGTCAACAAGATCGTGGCGGACTATGCATCGACGAGGGCTGCACATACAGCACTGCTCACAGGTGACGAGGTACTTGCACATTCAATCCTGTTCATCCGTGATGCCCTGCTCTTCCGAGAATTTTCGGAGGCCATACAGGATGCGGATGTGGGTCGTATGTGGCTTGTACATGATTTCTGGGTGTTCATGATGCGCGGGGCGGGTTGTCACAACTATGGGAACGAGATCCTCGAGATGAAGGCACAATTTACCATGTATCCCTCCTATGCTCTGTGAGGTTATCGAGCATACATGGCTCGTCAATCGGTGGGGAAAGAAAGGCGATCTATCCCAACAGATCTGTACTTAGAACACAACAACGGATTTCTGAAGGTATGTTTGATTGACCACTCGAAGCATATGACTCAGGCTAACACATGGTAGAATATGTTGCAGCAACGGGAAGCAACGCCTCGATGGACGACATACAGAACAAGTCATCCGCATGTGTTGAGGTGCTTCGTAGTCTCGCACATGACGTTGCAACGTACTTTGGTGTCCAACGACTTTCACCGATCACACAGTGAAGTGAGCATTGAGGGCGACATCGAAGCTCTCTGTCTCGACCTCAAGGAGCAAAGTGTACATACATTCAAGGCAGACAGACGCATCCACCACCTCCTACACGATCTCGTGTACATCAAATCGCACGCGCAAGCCCAAGGCACAACGGCGTACGCGATGTCCTAACTGAAGGACGACAAGCTCTTACACGAGGCGGCCTCTTTGAACAGTGGTTAAACCGTGCGACGGACGACGACACGCGTGGCGAAGATGCGGAGGCGATCTGGATGACGCGGTGGAGACAGGGACCGCTTTGATGACCCCGACGGTCACATGGAGGTCGATGTCGAGTTGGATGAAGAGTTTGATGGGATACAGAAGACTATGGAGACGAGGATGAGCATGAATAATTGAGTGCCAAATAATCATGCTACACGCACTGCGATTTCACGTTGGTGGGCGGACGTGACTTGGGATTGGCGAGAAGATATCGAATATAGGGTTCTTGCTGTTCTCGTACGACATCTGCGACAGGTCTCATCGTGTAGCGATGGGCGGTGAACTGGAGGTTTGTCTTTCGTGCTGGATCCCTCATGCTGTGGCTGAGACGACCCCTCAAGGCGGAAGCTACAGTCGATGAATGAGGACATGTCCATGAAACAGGATAACTTACTACTCACGTTAGCATCATATCAGCATAAGCTGATGCATGCGCAGAAGCCCCCTGTGACGGTCCACTCCTCGTCGGTGAATCAGGTTCGGGACCTATCTGCTGCTTCGGCCTTTTGTTCTCCTGAGCACCATGCCGCACTTCGAAAGCGACGCAGAACTCGCGAATGACTGCGAGCAGCGACGTCATGGTGTCTTCGTCTGTCATCCAGGTAATGAGGTTGTCGATCAAGAGCGAGTCGACTGTACGGGCGGCGCCCAGGATGATATGGGCCTTCGAGACAAGAGTACTGATATCAAGGTCATCCATGACCCAGTCAGGCGACAAGAAGGATTATTGTCACGGGATGGCGGCCCAACGCCGGTCGCGCCATGCAACCAGTATGTCTCGAAGCTTGTCTCGCTCGGCTTGTGGGCAACGACGCGTCGGTGATGCGGGAGTGGCAGAATCGGGAGCACCAGAGTGAACTTCGCTAGTGGCTGGACGACGAAGAGAGTCACTCATTGCCAGGATACGAGCACGCTCAGCATCCGTCAATACGCCAATGGGCACATTGTCGTCGAGTCTGCAGCATCGCGCACTACAGCAGCGCCAGGTCGAGGCTGTTCATTGCGTGTCTTCTTCTCCCACGTGTATCTTGATCTCAGGCCGCTCTCCTCTGTTTCTTGACCCTCGCTTTCATAGCCAGAGAACGTCTTGAAGGCTGGTTCTGGACGCAGGTACTGTGTGGCAAACTCTCGCATGCACCGATCAGACTGCGTCCTGTTGATGTACTCTCGTGTCGCCGGGTCCAACTTCGCTCGTTTCTCGCTGCCTGGATCGCGCGACGACTTTTGCACGCGTGGCGGCTCAACCTTCCGACCTGCACCTGCTGGTGCTACGACTACCTCTTTTGCAGGGCTGGGGTTGAATGCCCAGCCTTGTACCAGCCATACCATTGTCCCGAAGAGACCGGCTTGACGTACTGCACGCCCGCCCTTCTGAAACGCCGAAGGAAGGTCCTCAACACCGTAGATGATGACCCAAATGACGTCTGGTATGTCACATCCCATCCCTGCAGCATCGGTGCACAGAAGCCAGCGAACTGTGCCCTCGCGAAACCACTTCAACACGGTCGTCTTGTACTCTTCGGACAATACCGACGTGAAGATCCGAAGGCACTTGCGTAGGGCCGTGGTAGTAGGTTACGCAGCACTCGACAAGCCCGTCGCGCTTGCCGCCGTGTCGAAAAATAGAAGATGGATTTTGGGAGATCGGATGCGGTGAGTGGCTCTCCGGGATGAATGCGAAGAGATCGGCAAAGCTATTGATAGGGTATTCCATGCGACGCACCCACTGCGCGATCGAAGGACGGTCGGCACCGAGGTCGATACCCCAAAACGGCCGTGTCGTGCCCATGTGCAGCGATCTCCCACAAAAGTTGAAGATTTCCGTAGGGAACGTTGCCGAGAAGAGTGCCCATGGTATGTCCATCCCCGTGATAACACGGAGCTGTCTGAGCTCCCCATAGTCGACTCGGAAGTTCTTCGACCATGTGTAGATGACATGGGCTTCGTCAACAATAATCGCAAGGATGCGCCGTCGGAAGGACTCCTTGCGAAACAGTTGTTTGAACTGGTTATGATGCAGGAGACATTCTGGCGAGGCGTAGCAGAGGCGTGTGCGTCCGTTGTCCAGCTCGCGAAAGACGGAAGGCTCATTGTTATCCTCGTTGATAGCGATCGACCGGATGCCATTTGGCATCGGGTTCGCCTTTTCACCCACGACGAGAGGCGCCTCGCTGGCGCCCGAGGTTTGTCCCGCCGCGTTTCAAGCGGCGAACCTGGCAGTGCAAGTGTAAGTAAGTACAAAACAATCGGACTGTGTGTACGTACCTGATCTAACTGCAGGCTTTAAGTGGGCATACAACAAGGACGAGTCCATCGGATTTCGTCAACTCAGCTGCAATTGCAAGCAGCGCGAATACGAGTGACTTGCCCGCCCCTGTGCCCGCGATGATCATAGAGTCATTGGTCTCAAGGATCTTCGTGGCTGCACCGAGCTGCCAGTCCATAGGTCCGTACCCGAAGACGTGTTTTGTAGCTAATATCCATTCGTCATCAGGTATCCATGCATTAAGACGAGGCCAGCGAGGCGGCGGCGGCGGCGGACGGGTAGGAGTGGGCAGGCGACTCGGAGATTGCTGGACGACGTCGTTCGGAGGGGCTTGTATAGGTTCAGGCCTTATGCCTGGACTACGACTTGCTGAGGGGTGGCAACGCGCGGTGTCTTCCGCCGACGCGGGGTGTCGGTTAGCAAGCTGAGAGGAGTCCAGCAGGCGAGAATGAATCATGATCGAGGTGGACGGTCGTAGTGGGTCAAATTCGAATGCTATTGCTCGAGATTGCTCGCCGTACATCGCTCCGTTACAGTCCTGTAAGCCGGCAATAACAGTACGATCTAATCGTGATAACAATGCTATCTAACGAATTTTGTATGGAGATAAGAAAAGATTGTTATGCCGCGCCACCCCCAGAACCCTACAAGACCCCGGACTTTGCGTCAAGCCCCTCACACGTGAGGGGCTTGTGTCGACCTACGTTGCGCCGTGAAAAATTGCCCGGGTGGAACAGCAGATCGCTGCCGGAAGTCGATGATTTCACTGAAGTATTGCACAGCCTCCCTTGGTCGATCAATCTCCGGTTTCCTGTCCAGACAGGCAGGCAGTTGAGCCGATACGACGACGATTACGCCAATACAAGAGGCTCACAACAGGAATAGAGTTATCTTCGCCTTCGCTTGTTGTCGCTACGACATTGGATGGGAGTAAGAGTTTGTACAAACACAACAGGTGACCCCTTGGTGAACTTACTAGGTAAAACCTATGGATGTCTGGCTGGGTAGCAGATTGTGCCTGACCGGCCCAGCGTGGGCATACATGGCGCCTATTTCGTCTTTGTATAAAGTGACGAGTTGCACGTCCGTGCAGTGGATCAGAGCGTCGATGTACATCTCAAGAGCCCAGATCACATGTTCGTGGATGTCCTCCGGCACTGTTCGCGTACCATCAGCATATGCACTACCCTCGAGAGATGGGATAGCAAACGATACCATCGCTGTGGTGAATGAGAAAGCTATACATGAATAGCCAGGGAAGTCTGAGTTTGAGTACAAGAGAGCGTGAAGCCGGTTCCTGCACATTTTCACCCGTGTATGGGTCCTGTAACTCAAGCACAGGTCGCTCGGGCATCAAGGCTATGGCCTCCTGCCAGACCGCAGACGCTTCGTTTCGTGAGGGTTATGAGTACAGGACCATGGTTGCCAGCTCCGAAGTCACTACTTACTCATTGCGACGTCCTGCCTGACGAGATCAAGGTCTGGTAACAGCGGATCTCCTGTGTCGTCGATCTCCTCATGTCGCGACATGATCAACAAGAAATGAACCCGTTGTTGGGGTGGCGCGGACACGGCCAAACGCAAGTCTGCATGGTAAGCCGAGCAAGCAAAGAAAGCATCCATGTTAGCAAAACAATCCAAGCTGTCTGTCAGGACTTCCTAGAGCCGTCCTTCCGGCCTGAAGGTGGAGGAGGTAAGTTGGAGGTAAGGTCTTAAGCTCAGTAGGCGCTCTAGGTATCGAACAATGATGATGGCGACTGCGTGGGAGGCGGAGAGCGCTCGCTGATCCTGTTGTGGCGATCTACACTAGGACGGGGGTAATACGGCGTGGTCTGCCTACTCGGCACTGCGCACTGCGACAAGGATATTGATTATGTAGGGCAGGATCTCAAGTCCACTGTGCGGCGAGCAAATCTGCAGTTGTCATTAAACTGAGACGACAGTGAAGAGGTGCGCAAGTAAGTATGGGGTATAGGTAGCGATGAATACAAATAATGAACTACGCGCATTGTGTCCCAGTCGGTCCGGAATCTAAGTGATACATCTCTACAATATATGTGTAATGCTGGATTGGGCCGTACAATGTCTTTGAGCAGAAGATACGTACTGTTGTCACCAAATGATGCTCTCCGTCCGGGCAAGGCTGGCTCGCCGTGGGGGTCTCGGAGTGGGCGGAGGAGCGTGGGCTGTGGAAACCACAACGGGACGCTGCGCTTGCATGGGTGTAATCGGTGAAGGGTGTGGATTTTGTTGTGAACCTCCAGCGAAATGCGCCGCGGGAAGGGGGTAACAACGAGGTGATGATGTTGGACGGGAGGCATCGGTCTGCGCGCCTGACGAGTTTTTCGTCTCTGGTTCAACAGTCCGTCGCCTCTTGGCCAGGGTTGGACGACGCCAGTAGGAGACTCAATTATCTCCGTTGTAGCGCATGCGTTCTCGAAGACCTCGGCTACGAACTTTGGTGAGAGATCGCGCATAGTGAGAACTCCGCTGGGGACCTCGGACGTGCCATCGTCCATGTCGTCGGTGTTCGGAGGCATGTAGACAAGCTCCTCAGAGATGTCGTCTGTGTTAGGCCGGAACATTGCATAACAGACGCGCCTACGGTATTCGGCGGTTGGTTTTCGGATGGGTGGCATGATGTACGGGTACGGGCCACTTGGACGTGATGCATATTCGAGACACGCGTCTTTGTCCTCTTGTGGCCAGTTTCGCAGCGCCTCTTCTGGCGTGACGAGGCCACAATCCATCAAGCGCCACAACAACTTCCCAGGCAGCTTGAACATCCCCTTCTCCTTGGGTCCTGAGCGGAGGTAACGGTCGTGCACCACCAGTGTATGCAGGGGCTTCCGCCACGCGTCGGGTACGCGCGGCAGAAGTGAAGGCTCGTACGCGAAATCACGAACTTTGACTTCCGCGGCTTTTGCGGCCTCGGTATGTCCTGCCTGCGCCATGGTGTCGACGTCTCCGACGAGCTGAGCGGCTGCAGACGACGGATGCTCAGTCGTTACGCGACGAGCACCGGTGGTGACACCGTCTTCGCGGAGCGGGCAAACGACGATGCGGGGTGGAAGAGGTGGTCGACTCGATTGAGCCTCATTCTCCTCGCGTTTGCGCTTGAGTGGCCTGGTCCCCGCTGCTGGGGTGGCGTCGCAGGCAAAGGAGCAGAGCTGTCTGCGGACAAAGCGACTGCAGGGCCACCCGAACGGTAGAGCACCGCGACAAACCTAGCAAAGAGCGGAGAGACAGCGATAGTCAGAAGCGATTTCGACATGATGGTTATAAAGAGAGGATGACGCTTGTTGACGCCCCTTTTATCAGGTCCTGGGTGGTCAAAGCGGACTCGAGTGGCTTAAAACGTGCTTCAAACAGTCAATACAAAAGGTTACATCGCCGGTCCAAGCTGTGGGCGAGATCCAGAGACGATGGTTACCGATCCAGGTTGGGAACGCCACCGGGGCTTACGTCATCTCCTTAGGTTGCATATCGTTCCAAAAACGGATATACCGACCCAAAAATCAACATCACTCTCGTCCATCACAATTTGGCTACCCGGTCCAACGAGTCTGGCAGTGAGTCGTTCCTCTCGAAGCTTGGACCTCTATACTATTCAACACCACTGTCATGACTTGCGTCCTGGATTACTCCTCTCACGGGTAGGCGGGGCTGGGTACAGTTGAGTCCCATGTCCTTCCGTACCAAACTTGTCTGAGGCCGCCGTCAGTGCACAGTGCATGGCACCTGTAGAATGATTTTAGGAGAATCTATGCGGCCTCTTCTCGACGGTGGTGTTCAAGGGCTGGGCACGACGGATAGTAGCTCGTGTAAGTGGCTAGATGGACGTACAAGTCTCATGAAAGCACCCGATTTTCCCCCATTCGCGCCGGCTGGGCCCTGTGTCTATAAGTAGTGGATTAATAGCAGAATGTTACCGGAATTCAACTGCCCAGTCGACTTTGGATATTTTTTCCTGTTGCATCTACGTCGGCGGCACAGGGAATGTTATGATACTTATGAAATGCTGCACAACGCACAAGTGCGACATGATAAAATTCGGGATCATCACGAACAGCGGTACAGTGGAGTGTTTCTTCTATGCCGGTGGAAACCGATGACATGGGAGCCGTGCCTTTCCCAGGTGGCGAAGGACATCTTACATGAAGTCTTGACGGCACACTCCGTAAGGTAACGTTAGCTCGGATTATTCCCTGAAGCCCGACTTACCAATTCGTCAGTAGCCCCAGTCCGATAGGACCGATGCCAGAGACATATGCACAATGACAGACGACAACATCATCCATACGGTAGTGCATGATTTCACCAAAGACCCGACGGCGACGCGCGTCCGAGTCCTCATCTGCAAAACGTCGTATGGTACATTATGCTAGGTATGCTACAGGAATACATGAAGCCCACTCCAAAAATCTGCAGGGTATATACCGTGAAGGTAAGCAGAGCACTACACCGACGGACACGACACTAACAGCACTGATACATTATGAAACACAGGACGAGCATAACGATGCAGAGGAACGATAGCGAGAACACTATTACGATTCGAAGCATTCTGGGTCATAAGCGTAGGACGAGTCACAGAGCCGTCATCACCGCGAGTGCCACGCGCCTGTCGAAGGCCCTCCGTAAAGGGAAGGATCCTGGACATACCCATGGTCAGGTCCCCATTGTCCCCCGATTTCTGCGGATTGTCCTGGGAAAGCGGAGTAAGCAGACGAGTCGAACGCGAGAGCTGTCTGGTGGCCGGTGCCTTGCGTTCCTGGGTGCTGTCCGGCATACATGGACGTCTGCATCTCGGGGGCCTGGCCCATCACCTCGCCGGTCGTCAGCACTGCGGGCGCGGAGAGGGTGCCGGGCACGTTGGACGTCATGGACGCCTGCATTGCGCCTGAGCGGACCGCTTCCTCGAAGCGAGCGGCAACGAACGCCTCGTATTCGGGAGTCACAATGAAGGGTTGATCTTCCGAGCTCTCGGCGGAACTCTCCGGCGCGGTAAGCGAGGGCGAGGGGAGCGGCGACGGCGCCTGGCTGGTGGACGCCATCATGTTGTAATACGAGACGTGGTCGATGCTGAGGCTTCTGCCCAGCATCGCCGGTCGCTGGTGCATGTCTGTGGCTCCCATGTCATGCGCGGAGGCGGAAGACAACGCGTGCATCTCCTCGATGCTCAGGTCCGCTGAAGTCGCGTCGCGGCGGGCAAGCGCCTGCATTAACTGCGCGCCGCGCCCGATGTCGCGCCCGGTGGGCGAGCGAGTACTAGCCGAAGGGTGCTCGGGGGTATGAAATTCGGTGAGGCGAGGGGCCATGGCTTCCAGACTGCGCAGAGCAGCGGCAGTGGAGTCAGGCACTTGACCGGAGGCAGACGACGGTGATAATGGCTGCCAGGACCCTCTGTTCAACGCAAGACGATCGTCAACAGACGGCCGCTCGGCAGTAGGGCTGGAGCGCTGAGAGGATGGTGCAGTCGACGAGCCCGGCGACGCAATAACGGTCTCAGAGGAACGTACTGGTGGTCGAGGATAGGGCGCCGACAAGTCGAGACGCGGTAGGATCGGTCGTCCAGGCACGTGGCCCTCAGCGAGAGTAGCAGTGCGTTTGGTCGGCTTTGCACCGTAACTGCGCTTCTTCGTCAAGCCGTGCATGCGCTGGAGATAGCCGACGAGCCCGAGGGTGTCCGTGGTCGACCTGGAGTGGAGGGCGGGGCGCTCGTCTGGGCGCGGCGGCGACGTCGTTGAGACGGAGGAACGGCGGCTGGATGTCGGGCTAATGGGATGGGCTGGGGAGGACAAAGGCGAAGTGGTGGTTGGAGAGAGAGGGATCTCCGGGCTGCTGCGTCGGGTATCGAGGAGGGGCACCGAAGTAGGAGTCGTCCTCATGCTGGTAGCTGCTTCAAAATACAAGCCGTCAACGCAAGAATGCGCCCGGCAACAATAGAACACAAACCTCCTTGTTGTGGCTGCTGCAATGCACGCCCCGAGATGAGGATGGAAAAGCGAGTCGCATCGACCTCGAACCAGGGCGGGATCTCAGACAGTGTCTGGGCAAAGCGCTGCGAAAGTTGAGCAAGAGCTATCGTCAGATCCCGAGGACGGAGCATACCGTGCGAGAGAATAGATCACGGAAGGACCTCGATTCATTGGCGGGACCGACAATTAAGTGGAGGTGTATTTCCTCCTGCGGCGGAGACGGTCAGAAGGGACGCAAAGACCGACAGTTTGGTAACAAATGAGACCGACCTGACATAGTGCCAAGGCAGTGCCCACCCAAGGATCAATGCCAGCCTGGACGGGGCCAGGTCCTTCGGAGCCTGTTAGCAATGGCGACGCAGCAATAATAATGAGGTGCTGGTTAGTGCGACGCTGTTTGCCAGAGGCCAGGTAAACCTGTAAAGGCGAACTTACGATGTGATCAGGTCGTGACGGTGAGGCACAAAGAATCTTACGTTGACGCAGCGTCGGATGGTGCCCGTCGAGATGAGAGTGTCCGTGTGGCGGCCGAGACTGAGATTAGGCAGGTTATTATAGTCGGCTAAAGTAGTGACGGTCGTCGTCATGGGCGTAAATGCTGGCGAGCTTGTGAACCACCATATTCGAAATTGCTTCGGGCGGCATGAGCGGTAAGGTCGCCGATATATCATTGACGTGCTCACCGGGTTCGTCTTGTTGTCTACGCGGAGACCGTGCAGTAGGGCGGGCAGGTATCGGTGTCGGACGTCGTCCCATTTGCCTAGCATTGTCTGCGAATCTTCCACCAAAACCAGAACGGAAACGGCGTGTCCGGAGGTGTTGGCGG
The DNA here is from genome assembly GCF_022376445.1 of Fomitopsis serialis. Classification (NCBI taxonomy): domain Eukaryota; kingdom Fungi; phylum Basidiomycota; class Agaricomycetes; order Polyporales; family Fomitopsidaceae; genus Fomitopsis; species Fomitopsis serialis. The sequence continues at coordinate 58,052 of NW_025955061.1, forward strand.
CGGCAGATGGGAACGAGGTGCTCGGGTCCATCGACGGAGAAGCCCCGCGGACGGTCTATGCTTGAGGGGGACAGACGGTGAATGTTATGACTGGAGAGATGGTAAGCGCTGCATCCGGAGGTGAGAACGTCGATAAGGTGAGCGTATAGTGATATGGGTCCTGGCGGACTTTCTATTATATAGTCTCGGGCGGTGAAACGCGGCGCGGAGACTTCCAGGCGCAGCCCGCTCCCGAGGAAAGAACCCTAAGGGCACGATAACTTACGGTGGGCTAAACAAAACGGTTAAAGCTTGATGGGAGCTGCCGTGGGCATATCTTCGACCAACCGAACGGAAGCTCAGTCGAGCGCGCCCCGTCCTGCCCCGTCCTCGGGGGTTTGACTCCATTTCCACTAATCTTGTCTGTTGATTCCTATCAGAGCGATCGTGCAGCTGAACTCACAGCGACATGCTCTGTCGTCGGCCCGCAGGCGTGGACACATGTCGAGGCCGTACCGCAGCCATAAGTCCGAGGCGACAAGCGCGATCTGCTTCCGCTGTGAATGGTCTCCAAGCAGGACGCAGCCAAGACGGCGCAGGCGCGAACGATCTCATGACTTCCGGGGCCCCATTGTCAAATGACGGGCGCACTCCCGCATTCAAGTCTGCGGGCAGACGCCGCCGCACACGGTCATCTGCGTCTGTCGGGACATGCCCGGGCAGACACACACGCCCGATTCCGTGGGCGCGGAACAGTCTTTTGAGTTCGGCTGGCTGGGGGCGAGGACGCGCGAACCTTGTTGCCATGCCCCGCATTTACTTACGCGCAATTAATTTAGGCCTTCCCAGTATGGGCATACCGCAGGCACAGTGATCGTGTTTGAGCGTGTTTGGCACGCCCACCCGCGTCGCGCATGCCGGTGGCGGCTGAGGCTGCTGAGCAGCGCGTCGACCGTTGCCTCCATCCTCGTCCTCGTCGTCCAGCCACCGTCCACGTCCTCGCCGCCATGGCCGCCGTCTCGCTCTCCAACTCGCCTATCACGCAGGTGTCGCAGACACCAGTGCAGACGAACCTCCAGCCCCACCTCCTCACGAGATTGCTCCTCGATTTGCGCGGCAAACGCTTTTCCGTGGACCGCGAGACCATCATGAACCTTCCCGAATCCGTCCTGCTCTGTTTGTTTCCGAACGGGCTTGTACTAAGTCGTCAAAGCGCCGCGTTATCAGATGGAGGAGATAATGACGACTACGAGGAGCTTTACGCTGTAGACGTGCGTGTCTTGGTCATCTAGCCGCCAGGGCTGTGAATCTCTCCCTAACCCCTTCGCTCCTTGCATAGTTTGATCCGGATTGTTTCTCATACGTGCTCACGTTCTTCCGCAATGCCTCGGAGACGTTCTATGGCACCGCAACTTCGCCCGGCTTATTCGCGGCTCAGCAGCAACTCGTGGATGGCGGTTCTCCGACGTCTGACTTTGGGCCGTCGCCATCGCAGAACCCCCTCTTGACCAAGCAGGCTATTATCGTCCTCAGGGAAGAGCTCGAGTACTTTTCTATTCCGCCGAAGAATACCAGCGCATCGACGAACAGTAATGGAATTGCCAATGATGCCCTCCTCGATCTGAAGCGGAAATGCGGGGAATACCTCCTCCATAAGCGCAATATCTTCACCGCGCTGCAGCGCAACGTCAACAAGGAAAACAACGTAGCGGAACAGCATCTCATTGACATGCTGTGCATGAGGTTGGTCGCGTAGTGCTTCCTTGGTTCCTCTACTCAGTTTATCTACAGCGGGTTCGACCGAGACGACGAATGGGGATACCGTGCCATGGAACCCTCACGCTGCTGCATCTCCTCAATAGCACTCGTACTTCTGAAGACAGGCATAGTGCATCACCCGCCTGGTCCGACTGGCGAGAAGCAGGTTACCATTGATTATAACCAGATGGCGACGGCGCAGAAGCTGCTTCTCTTCTGGCGGAAGCCTGCGGTGCGTACTTTTTCCACGCTCGCGGCATGCTCTCCTGCTCATTGTCATCTGGCCGTGTAGCGGAAGTGCTGGTGGGATGGTCTGGAGATCAACCTTGCCGGCCCTGGGGAGCCGGAGAACTCGGTTAAGCTGTGGGCAAGACGGGTGTGGACGCTGGAGCTAAGCTTGGTGCGTGTCCACTGTATTGCATACTGAATGATTACGCAGGGACTGACGCAGCGCATTCCAGGTCTAGTATATGTTTCACTTCATTCATTTGCTGTACACGCTACGCTTTACCGTCGGTTTCTTGCATCGGACTTCCGGAATACCCTATTCTCACCCGTGTGACGTACCTACTACTTCTCACCAATCCACTGCTGTGGTATCAGGTTATCTACATGGGAAGGCACGTCAGCGGTGCTGGTCAGCCCATCGTCATTGAACTTGGACACAGTCAGTATTGAACAAGGATCCAAAATATATGTGCCGGCTCACTCACTTTTCATGACGATCGAACATGTCATTCTATATTCTCTACCACGACTTACCGTTCTTTCCGTTTACCACTACTCCGATGCATCGTAGCTACAGCGATTGTCTGGGCGATTTTCACGGGCAACGTCGTTAGTAACCCGTTATCAGATGCAAATCAAATCGTTCCAGAATGGGTTACAGCGATCGGACATTCGATCGCTTTGTGCTTCTGCACCTTGTCTGTTCCCGCCACCATCTCAAGCTCACTGAGTATAATCATTGCCGACTGCCGACTGACTAGTCTGCACGCTATCAGATCAGAATACTCGTCTGTACAAGTTCATAGAGAGGAGATCGTCGTACACAGCACTCCACACGGAAACATCATGGACTTCGACCTGGAAGAGCTTGTAAATGTGGAACAGACGTGCGTAATTCCTGGCTATCATGATTCATCTTGCCTGATGGTTGCAAACAAGGTTTTATGAAGAGGGTTACAAGGACGGGTTCGCACACGGCCGAATCCATGGTTCTATCGAGGGGAGGGCCTTGGGACGAGAGAAAGGCTTCGAAATGTGGGAGGAACTCGGCTTCTACGAAGGCTTTGCCTTGCTGTGGCGAGCCGTCCTCTCCCAGAGAGGAACAACAGACGAGTGTGTCTTTCTTCCATTTCATTATGTTTCTCCGTGCGTGCTGACCACGCCACACTCCTTGCAGCCGGGCAGCACAGCATATTCGACAGCTCCTGGCACTTCTAGCTCAGTTCCCCCGCGTCAACCCGTCGGCTACGGAGCCATCTGAACTCGACATTCCGAAGCTCTTCCGACAAATCCGTTCCCGTTACAAAGCCCTGTGTGCCGTGCTGGGTGTGCAGCCCACACTGCACGCGGGCGCCCTGTCCTCCACCGCGGAAGATCGCGATCCCGTTGGACACTTGGCTGATGCTCCATCGGGCGGATCAAGGAGTGTATGGCCTGTGCACCCTGCTGCCAGCGCGCGCTCTGGGGCCGGGGAGCAACTCAGCTTTTGAAGATCATCTTAGTCCCGTCGCGCTGCCACAACCGTGACGGTCGGACATATCACTATCGCACCACGGTCATATCGGGCAGGTCAATCAATAGAGTTTCCGTCCTGTAGGACCCCTCTGACCTTGGAGCTCTCAGGCATTTCGCCGCTGTTGTCTTCGTCGACTATCGCTGTCCAATCGCCATCTCAAGCCGCGCGTGTTCCTGCCCATTTGCGAGCTAGTGCAGCGCTTCAACCATCCGCAACAACCTGTGAGTTTGCGTTGGGGATCTCCGTTGCTTTCTCACTCATGTCATGTCTTCCGTATCGCGCTTCTGTCTTGGGCCCCATCCAGCTGAGTTGACTGCTCATGCCTTGTTCCTGGGAAGTTGTGCCGGAAGTGAACTCAATGCCTCGGGTATCGCGAGTGTCTTCTAACTCCAGATGAAGGACGCCGGATCAGCGAATCCCATAACTTGTATTTGGTGAACGCACAGTGAGCTCAGTAGAAGTTTGCTCGTGATTTCCCACCATCCGTTCAGCGGTGCCTCACTCCGACGCATACTGTTGCTTCTTATTCCCGGCGATCAAACATGGTCTTACAGTAATTCCTCCGACGGCTTCGTCATTGTGCACCTACAGGATCATCCCTCCACCTCAATGGCGGTCTGGTTCAGTTGGCGTACGCTGTACTGGTTCCCCTCCTTACTCCACCTGTTGTGGGCACGAGTTCACATGGAAAGGTAGCCCCGAGCAGCTCGTGGTAACGACGTGCCGCCGTAGAACTGATTACAAGATCGCCGCGCTCCCATCGTGGCGAGATCACAGTATAGTCGTCTCGTGCTCCTGACCGACCACCCGCCCGAAAGTGCTATCCAGGTGCTATCGCTCTCCCTCCAACTTTAAGTCAGCTAACCGGGAGAACGCTTGGTCAGTGTGCTAATGGTTCTATTCCTTATCACAGAGCATCAGGCTGGTCAGTGGGCGCGCCGCACCGCGCGCGAGGCAGCGCACGCCCGAATGTGACATCACGGCATTGGCTGGTGTTGTGCCTGTGGCTATATGGGTACGTTTTGTCGCACAGGCGAGGGCGCGTACAATCGTGTGTTTCCTCTGGGATGCCTCTTTGTATGAAGCGTGGCGGTCAGCTGGCCTTACGCTGACCCCGCGATCCCATGTGGGCGTGGCCAGCGTGCCTCCGGACTTAACCCGCGTACGTGCGTACGTGTGCGGCCGACGCTGGCAGCCCTCGACTCGGAGGCATCTGCGCGGATCGCGAATGGGCCAAACATCGCCGCGGAGGCAGTCTGGGGCGGTGCACTCGGAGCGAATTCGACGGCAAGGGCGGCCAGGCACGGTAACGACGATGGTGCTTGCAGGCCTGTGCGATGGGCTCCACGGTGTCGGACGGAACATACGGTACTATCTCTGTCTTGTCTATGCCCGTCATTTCCGATCCGCCAGTCCTCACAACATGTGCTAGTGATCATCGTGGCAGCCCATCTCCGCTGCACCGTAGTGCTATGACCGTCCGCAAGGGGACAAGACGGCTCGGTTAGGAAGCGATCCTGCTGAAGCCGGACAGTGGCCTGCCGTTGCAATCACGGATACCTCTGTGGGCACCTCAAGCCTCGGCGATAGCATCGCGGTGGAGATTGGGGAGGATAGTCAAACGACGCTGGGGGTGGTGCGTGGGTTCTTGCTTTTCTGGGCTGAAGGGTTAGTGCGTAGCCATTGGTGTCCGCTCGCGCATGGGCTCTCATGGAGGCGGGGTAGATGGTCGAGATAACCTAAACTAAGGGTGCGTTGACATGGTAGTTGCGCCAGGTGATTTCGCTTCTCCCAGAACCCCGTCGGCGTGCATTGAGATACAGCGCTGCGGGTCTATGTCAGCGCGTCTCTCTCGCCCGACGGTGTACCAACTTGTGGGGTATTCTTTCGTCGATTGAATAGCTGGCTGACCTCGCGACTTTTATCGATCGTCAGGTGTAGCCTTCCTGGCGCGTGGCATCACCGATCATCTTTGTGGGGACACACGTTGCCACTCCGAGAACGATGGCTACGTCAGGACAGTCGCCAGCGGTATGGTAGTCGGTATCTTGCCTGCCAATGTGGGTCGTTGTTCTCACTAATGCGTACCGACTTATTGGTGTCCTTTCCCCGGGTTCGCATGGTGGTTGAGGTATGTATGCGTCGGAGTATCCTTGCTGCTTTCAGCTGACTGGTCTTTCGTGATGCGTATTCAGTACTGCTCTATCCCGCGAGCCGCATGGGACTCCTGGCGGTCATGCACGCGACGGTCTGCATGAACTGCTGATGCATTCCCTGCATGGCTACCCCGTTGAGGATGTCTGGTAGTGGCCAGCCTTCGAGGGGGCTGACCGTTAGCGTCACCGCCGGTATCGCAATTCTGGAGGAGGAGCATTGTCTTCAAGGTCGTGCTCAAGGATTGCCCGAGCATTCCACACTCCAAACTTATGATCCAGTCTGGAAGACCCGTGCTATGTGCATCTGCCCTGTCATTCCAATCCGTTGCGATATGCTAAGCAAATAGATTCATCTATCCATCCAGTTGTTACGGCAGACAGTGTCGCAGATATGATTGGCCACGGCTCTCTGGATATCAATCAGATCCTACAGAGCTGCTTAGCGTCGCGTTCACTACGACCCATGAATCAAGACGTTCTGTATGCTCTTTGGACATAGCTTCTACAACGCTGGGCTCATCGACACTTCCGAATATAGAAAGAGGTGAGTAGCACAACAATCTGTCACAATTGACGCGCCTACAAAATCAAACAACCCAAGCAGTAGTACTCACGTCATCACTCTATCGAGCAGCAAGGTCGCGATGACGACATCCCGAAGTGCGCGAACAAGACAGCCGTCGAGCTTGTCGACGCCGGCCGATGCCGTGCTGGACGGGATGGAGCATATATATGTCGGCGTTCGACGTCGCGAGGGTCTTATTCATCTTTCTGTCCTCCTCCATCCTTGAATTGAGAGAATCGTAGACAAGATGAGCGACAAGCTGGAAGAGGGTCAAGATGTCTCGTACGTTGTCCGCCACTCCACGATTGCTACGCAACTCACGGGTGATCAACGTAATGTGTAGATGGCGCTGGGGAGGCGGAAATCCCTCCGGCAAGGTTGCTGAAATCGTCACGGAGGGGAAGGCCGAAGTCACTAGCAACAAGGTAAAGGAGGTGCCGTTCAACTTGAACGACTTCGATGGTGATCACCAAGTTGAAATCTGTGCAGGGCAATACAGTCACTCGCAACGCCCGAGAGGGTGATCCGGCGGTGAAGATTTCTCGCAGCGGGGTAGGCAGCCGTAATTTCGAGGCAACTCGCTGATGCTAATCCATTGCGCATAAGAACGACGTCGTGAAGTTGGCTCACGAGCTCAACGAAGTCAAAGAGGCGGAGTGATTGAAGCATAGACGTCTAGATACCCAGGAGAGAAGAGTCACTCCATCATCCATCGTGTAGAATTAGGCTCAGTACGTTATTTTATGCACTTGTAAGGGTGGAGCAGCTAAGGTAGGCTGTCAGGCTGTCAGGTCCGGCGCCTCGCGACGGTCACCTGACCGCGTCTGTCACGTCAGCGGCGGTCAGCCTCGCGTCGCGGATTGCGCCATCGTGCGCACACTTTGCCAGTCCGAGTCGCCCATCCAGACAGAGCTCAGTCATGGCCGCTCGAGCACGCATGGTTTGCAGACGCCCTGCTCCTCCTTCGACCCAACATCCGTTCTATCTCTTACAAGAATTGAAGGGCTAGAATTCGACCAATCATGGATACACTCTCCGTCGAACTGCACGCACAAATATTCGAGTATGCATGTCTCGACGACGGCAGCACCGCACGCGCACTGGCCCTCGTCTCCCACTACATCCACGACGTCGCGCAACCATTTCTCTACCAGTCCCTCGCGGTCCAAGGATTCATCCAGATGCATGCCCTCATTGCGACACTTACCCCTCTCCCGCATTATCTCCGTCGCATTCGTTACCTCTACCTCTCCGACAGCAGTCCATCTGCGTGGCACCATGCGCCCTTTGAATCCCCCGGCCGCATACTGAGCGACGCCGACATGGCGCGCTACGAGGAAGCCCAAGCTGCCGCGGCGCACCTCCTGCTCCTCGCTGCGCCGACGCTTGAGATGCTCGCGGTCACAGCAGACTGCCTGTTTATGGGTACCGCTCTCATCGCGCACCTCTTCGCGCTGCAGCTTCCGCACTTGCGTGAACTGGCAGTACGCGGGTTCTACCCCTTCCTGGCTGGCACGGACGGACCGAGCATGCCCCGGTTAGAGCGTTTGCACCTCGAGGGCAATAGGAGCCCTTACGGGTTGCTTGACTGTGGCGGCATGAAAGAGACATGTCCTGCCCTCGAGCACCTGGCCATCTCGGGAGTCGTCGCTGCGCATGGCTTCGCAAACGAGGTGGAGGCAGTGGTCTGCCGTTCAGAAGGTGACATGGAAGGGCCAAGGGATGCGGACTCACCACTACCGCGAGGGTTGCGCAGGATTGTCATCCGACCGGGGAGCGTCTTGCACGCGCAGAACGCGGGGATCAGGATACACCAGCGCCAGGCGAAGATGACGGACCTTCTGGAGCGCGCGGCTAAGAGCTCAGCGGGCAAGCTCGTCATTCGTCGACCCCCTTCGGAGGTCCCTGAAAAGACTGGCGCAGAGGCTGGCCGTATGTATGAGCTGTGGCGAGAAAGGGTCGGCGGCGGCAAGGGATGGTGGGAGGATGCATAGCTTGATTCGCCTGTGGTCAGAGTGCCTGATTTCTGAGGCTCGATTTGCATGTGAGTGGAAGGATTTGATGTCAGAAACGTACTGTCTGACGGTTACAACGCAAATGAAGACACAGCGATTATCATATATTTCCCTTCGCAGCAACTTGAATGTGCGACATATACCGTACAACGCGCCATCAACGTTCAACGTTGAACACCGGCGTGACCCTGCAAATTGGGACTGCCGCCATTTTGAAAGACCTGCATCTGCGGTATTCAACGCTCGCCGTACTTACCTTTACGGGAGGCTTGTAACGCACAGACCACTATGCAAGCCTTAGTGGTGATCTAAATAGGAAGAGGTTGGGATGATCCGGGTCCCCGCTCCTGTGGCGGCGCGGCAGCGCCGAGTTTCCACATCTGGATGTGCTTCTTTTCTCATGCCGCTTCCGAGTTGGAGGAGCGATCGGCGTCGCTCTTTGCCAGTGGCAGTACGCTCCAGTCACTACTTACTTTAGTACTCGGTACGTGTCGTAGGCACACTGATGAGTTTACAGGTTCAGAGGCTCAAATGGTGTCCAAGACCAAATCGAAGATTATATCCATAATGTCAGTATTGATGTTCACTGGTGTTGCTCAATATGCTCGTGCGCTGATTAGTCTAGAATATGCAGGGCCTGCTTGACGATCTCGTTTGCGAACGATTGTACTACCGGCGCGTCCCACTGATCGTTCGTCTGCGCATGGCCTGAGTCAGGAAGACACGACTACGACCTACTCGGGGTCACTCACCAAAACTTGTACGTGCAGCTTTGAACGCATCGTCCACGCGTGGCAAGATCTAAAGTTCGTGTCAATAAACGTCTTAAACACTCCTTGCAATGCATCCACGTACGGCATCCCCAGAATAAGCCTCTGGCTCGTGGCCATCCCCGTTACCTCAATGATCGGATTTCCCCCTTCTCCGCGTTGTCTCGATACCAGTGATCCGGCAGCCAAGCCTCCGTGGCGCCTATGTTAGAGATAATACTGCAGTACGGATTGTTCGACACGGCGGGTTGGTTCGGCGGCGCGAGCGCCACAATAGCAGCGCTGACGTGGGGGAGGTGCGGGTTCCGCTGGTGTTCATCGTACTGGGCCTTGAACGCGCGCATGGAGGCGCGTCTTGGGTGTGTGAGGCTCGGCGGAGAGGATCTCCGCGACAGGGACGGACATGGGGATCCAGCAGATCGCGGAGACGAACTTGCCCTTGTCGTCATGGGAAGGCACCTGGTAGCGCCGTTGCAAGGCAAAGCTAGTGCAGGTAAGTTCCTTCATACAGCCGTGGTGGAAAGGCGGTGACTTACGGTACCATAGGGTTCTGGATGCGAGCTCCGCGGACAGAGGGGTCGGTCGTGTCGTGGTAGGACAGGACAGCGAGTTTGTGCGCGGCGACGAGGAGATGCGACATCGTGAACCCGGACGCCTTCGTCGCGGCGACGACCCGCGCTGTCTGGTCCTCGTCCAGCGCTGCCACAATCTTGACAAGCCGTGCAGGGACGCCGAGCTCAGGACGCTGAGGCGTGAGGCGAGCGATCGCTGGACAACCGCAATCGTATCAGCGAATGCGCATGCCGAACGATGGATGCGCGGATATTACCACCGGGTTCGCATACTCTTGCATGATCTTGCCCATCAGTGCCATTCCCTCCGTCTCCCAGTTCGGGCGCGGCCCGCCCGTCGCTGTCACGGGCCCCACAGGTAGGTTCTTCGCCTCTGTGCCCCACGCGAGCGTCTCAAGGGGCTCGCACGCAGGGTCTGACATCCACCAAGCACGAGCGAAAACGCGTTGAGGTGGACCGTGCGTCCTGGATGACGTGCGTGCTGTGGAATACGATGTACACCACGTCGTCCGAGGCCTCCAGCTTGCTGTCGCCGCCATCGGGGCTAGCTGCGCTCGATCGGGCGAGGAAGCAGCGGAAGATGAGCTCGCGCCCGCTTGGGAGGACGTACGGCAGCTTGACCTTCACAACTTCCGACACGAGGTCATCGGCATGGATGCGGTAAGGTAAAACGACGACGGCGGCCTGCGCCCAGTCGATGGCGTCTTGGACGGAACTTGCAGGTGTGTAGACCCAAGAGCGGAATCGCGGACCGTGGATGCCCTCTTCCAAGGTGGACGCGACCAGGGGACTCGTGAACCTTAGCAACAGTGGATAAGTGACACTCTGACACCAACACGCAGGGCCACGTACCGCAGGTGTGCGATTGCATATCGGAGCCTTGCAGCCACTTCGTCGAACGGGAACGACGTGCGGAGGGTAAGTCCGAATGAGTTATCCGCGATCCTACGTAGGCGAAGTTACTAGGCATGGACAGGCATGACGTGATGACTGAAACTCACCCATCTGTCCACCGGCTGTGTTGATCGGACAGCAGCTCGGACCCTAGAAGAGGTCTTCAAGGTCACGATGATCAGACCCTTCGAAGGAGCGATACCACTCCGTGGACGTACCTGGACCAACTGTGTTTTCGTCGCGAACGATGGTGGACCATGACGGCTCGTTGGCAAGTGGACGCATCTTGGGCTTCGTATACTCAAGGGTACCAGAGGGGGTCGAAGCGGGACAGCAGAGGAAGGGGAGATTGGTTTATGACGGTTCAGAAGTATAGCCAGCTAATGCCGCTGTTGAATAGGAGTCGTGGGTCGAGCTCGGGCTTCGTGTCAAGGTGAGTACTTCAGGATGGGCATGGATGTATCACACCCTGATATTATACACGAGAGGCCCCAGAGCCGAAGCTTACCAGATGACATGAAGATCAGGCATATCCGTCTCGAACCTGTCCATGACTTTTCTTTCCGAGGAGAGTTCTTGGAGTCGAGCCCGTCAAAAAGCTCCAGTGATAACCCACATTGATGATATGACATGGTGGCCGCATGCTGGTAAGCGCATCATGTCATGGTGTTCCGTTACAGCAGGAACCTGCAGGAATGTAAGTGATCGCCATCACTATTGATGTGCCCGCCGCCCAGTACTAGTGTCGAACACCTGTCAATGTCAATCATCGCTCTATTGCACTGGCTGTACAGGCCGCCTTGGTTGTTATCAAGCTGGTACAGCAAACATGACAGGTTGAACGAACTCCGCCGTTTCACCTAAGACCTGATATGCGAACCGATTCGGATACTGTAGCTGTACATGGTGAGTACACAAGGCGGGCACAGACGGTGCTGTGGCCCAGAACGATATGCAAGTTTTCCCCTGCCGAGACATGCGCCCCTGGGTCGGTGACCTGCTGAGAGTCAGGTCATCGATGGCGACGAGGGACGAGTGCAAACATTACATGGGCGGGTGACGAACACTGTAATAGGTGCAGCCACCAAGCAGCCACAGGCGTGTATGTACTACCGAGTCACTAGCGCTCACCGTCGAACTCGACGTACTCAAGACGTTGACCATCATGTCGCTCCCCAGTTCTATGATCGCTTCCTTTGCGCTTTCATCTATAGATCCCCCAGGCGAACGGCGACGACTCATGAAACCCTATAACCAGCCTCCTTTGAAACGCAGCCCGTTAACCGAAGAAGTAGGTTCGTGATTTGATTTGAGGAGTTCGTTTGTTAATCCAGACTTTCAGGCTGTCGAGCGCGTATGCAGCATGGCCCCGCTACCAAGGCTCCATCGCAGTTTCATACCTGACATGAACGTGACGTGGAAGCCACCCGTCATGTACTACGGCTGGTCAATCGGTGATCTCCAGCCTAAACTCTTGCAGTATGCCGAGGAGCACGATCTTCTGAGCCACACTGTCATGGAGGGAATCTCGAAGGCGGTGACTCCGTCCGGCGCGAACACATCTGATTCTGATGATTCCGACGATGAAGGGGAGTTGGGCAGTGTGCATCCGACGAATGAGGAGGAAGAAATGGAGGGAGAAGTATGCGTGGACGTGGCCAATTCCGCACAGAATGCCCTGTGGGCGATCGTCGAAGAGGCTGGTGTCCGTGTGCGCCACTTTCAACCCTACACCCGGCCGTTCCGTCTCCGTGGTGTGCTACATGAGCCTCATCACGTCGCAATCTCCATCTACTCGAACTACGAGCTCGATCAAGCCGTGCCAGACGACGATATTGCGAAGGTGCAGAAGGTACTCGATATCAAGGAGGTGCCTGCCTGGTACGTGAGCAATATGGCGTCCGAATGGAGTCCGTTTCCTCCCCGGCTGTGACGTCCTCATCTATATCATTCTCTGTGCGTATGGTGTTCTCATGGTTTCTCTTGATGATTGACTGACTGGTCACCTAATTTACGGTGTAGTGTTACAATCTGCTACTAGAGTATTCAAGCGCACTCATTGGGGCAAGCAGTCGAAATCCAGATGCATACTACACGGGTGTAAATATCAGCTCACGAGCGCATGAGCCGTAAATCAGGTAGGGTCTGTGGCGACTGCCAGCCATCGTTCAGCATAAATACGCACCAGACCTACATACATACAGGACGATCTGGACGAGCCGCATCTTGGTAGCCTAGATCCGGTGTGCTTATCGCACACGCGCATCAGACCACATGCATAGAGGGCTGAGGTTTCGAAGAAGGCGTGGCTGTGATGCCCGCCAGTGGAAAGTACAACATTGCGAAGACATCACCTTCCAAAAGCAGACGAACAATGGGTGCGATGGAGCCACGTGATCAACACGTGGTAGCCCCGATTTGTCTTTCACACTCCGCCTGATCCACGAGCGCGGTTGTGGCGCTGTCCCGTTGCTCAACATCCTCCTCATTCCCGCACTGCCTGCATATACTGGGACGCGATTTCCGCGTAATACCTGCTAGCTGTCGCCATAGACGTCTTTTGGGTGGCCATAAACCTACTCGCTGAGACGGTGAACCCACAATTCACGCCGTTACTGGACGGTAAGTGTCTCGGCCTGCCCGTTTGGGCGATAACAATGGACTGACTCATAGGTCCATCAGACAGAACTCCGTCCGCGATATTGCCTTTTTTGAACACAACGTTTGCCATTGGCTTGGACCGCCGACATGCCTCACCGCTTAAAGCCTCGCGCAAGTCGCGTTCGCACGGCTCCCTGTGCAGCTCCCGCTGTAGTCTCCCGCCCCATACTCTCTGGTCCCATTGTCAGCCGACACTTCCTCCAATGGCGCATCGAACACCCCGTCAGATGAAATCGCGTGTGTACACGATCCGCAAGCACGAGGCCCTACAAACGAGCGAAATCAACATGGACGGCTGGAGGAGCGAGGTGGATGGTAAAATTGTGGAGATGATGATCCCCATCAAAGAGTTCCTGGCATTCTTTGTGCCCAGCGAGGCGGCAGTGGTCCTGTCGACGACCGAGAATCCCTTCAGGGTACCCGTGGGCGGGCTGGAGTCGACTATGTACGAGCCTCTGGTACGTGGCGATGGCAGATTAGCACAAGGAACTGTCTGAACATTATTCAGTGCGTGGGACTGGAGGCGATCGTCGCACACTTCCCAGAGAAGAAGCGTCCGTGCTTCTACAACAACGCACACGAGCCGATCAAGTTCCCTTTCCTCCTCGCCGAGCAGGACCAGCACGCGACGAAACCGGACGTCGTCGCGTCTTTGCCCGGTCAGACATTCAAATCCTCTTCCCAAATCGCTGGCGGAACATCTCCGTCGTGTTTGAGGCGAAGAGCACGGACAAGGAGGATCCGATGTTATACTGCTCGAAAGTCAACGACGAGACGCTAGTGCAGCTATCCAAGAGCGCGCGTAACATCCTCGTTTCTCAAAGCCGGCTGTTCGTTTTCACAGTCGGTATCTACGGACGCCACGCACGTATCTTTCGATTCGACCATGCAGGCGCTGTATGCTCGCCGGCGTTCGAGTACGGGTCTAACAACGGCACGGTGCTTCACGAGTTCTTCTGGCGTCTCGTGCATCCGATTCGCAAGGATTGTGACATCGTCGGGGCGGATCCATCCGTTCGGTTCCCGTCCGAGCACCCGAGCAACGACGTGAAGGAGAAATTGATTTCCTGTGGTGTTGAATTCACCAACGAAACTGTGAAGGCGTGTCGCTGGGTCACCCTCGAGGGCGCGGACCAGGGCAAGGACAAGAAGTACCTCCTCTACGAGTTGATCTTCATCAACCCACGCCTTTTCTCCCGAGCGACGATGATTTGGAAGGCTTTGGAGCTCGATGAAAGCGGCCAACCGACTGGTCATCACGTCGTCATCAAGGAAGCTTGGCGCCAGCTTGCGCGGGAGTCGGAACTGACGTTCCATGAACGAATCCGTACGCACGTCGCGTCGCAGCCTGCGCCTCCGGCAGCGGCAGATGAGGGATCGGAACGCATGGACGAGGACGCGTTCATGGCTGCGTGGAATGCGACATGGTCTGGTCTTATGGTAGTCACGCTGGGTATCGACCTAGGAGAAGAGGAAGAACTCCACATAGAGGATGAGGATCCAGTCGGACATCGGACGCGTGCTGGGGTTCACCAATGCCAGGGTGAACACCAATGGTTCGAGCGGAGTCATATGCGCCTCGTATCGGATACCATTGGCACCCCAATCTCGCAATTCAAGCGTACGAAAGAGATGACGCAGGGGCTTCGAGACGCGATTCACGGTACGTACTAAGTTCGCCATGCGCTCCTGTGATATACGGGCGATTAACTTCCATTTGTTGTGTGCTTGTAGGACATCAAGTGGCGTTCGAAGCAGGCATCATGCACCGCGACGTTAGCGAAGGCAACGTTATGCTCGTCAATGGCAGGGGCTTCCTGCATGATTTGGACTACGGCTTCGACTGGAAGAATTTCCTGCACAAGTTGGGCTACGAGGATACCATCGCGAGCTGGGAGCAATATGTGCTCACTGAGAAGGGTATACCGAGGGCGGACGTCCCCGCGCCCGCTGCAGAGCCAGTGCAGCCGCACACCCATGAAAATAAGGGGAAGGCTGCTGAGCGACGTGCGGTCATTAATCGGCGGGGCGAGAAGGAGTATTTTGTCGAGGCGATACTCGCGGAACGGCCGACATCCAACGGAAAGAAATATCTGGTGAAATGGGCGGGTTTTGGGCATGCGTCGAACTTGTGGCTGCCTCTCGCCAACGTTCGGAACTGTGTGGCCCTGTCACTCTGGCTGAGCCGGCCGCTCGAAGACCGCACTCGAATGTCCAAACAACATTCCTCTAACTACTGCGGCGACCCGGAAGAGCCTCATGAGGGGGCCAGGCCGAACGTAGTGGTGACCGACGCAGTCCGCGCAGACGACGAAAAGACGAGGCTAGAATGCAAGCAGCGTACAGTAAGTCTGCGTCCAAGTATGGCTTTATTCGTTCGACTTACGTTTCTGTGGTACAGGGCACGTTCTACTTCATGGCCATCGAGGTGTTGAACAAGAAGATCATCCATCAAGTCCGACATGACCTTGAATCATTCTACTGGCTCTTGGTTTGGCTTGTTCTGAGGCATACCAGACATAGTCGAGGAAATACGCACGACATACTGAAAGCCTTGTTCGATCTGCCCTCCGACGAAACTTGCGCCATGGTCAAGATAGGCTGGCTGATGCAGAGCTTTCGGGTGCAAGACAACCAGCCTCTGAGCGATTTACTCCGTCAATTCGCACAGCTGTGTCGTGAAAACATCGCCTGGGAGGGTGAGGCAACGTCTAGTCCCGTGACGTACGAGAGGGTGCTGCAAATCTTTGATGATGCTCTTGAGCGCAATGACTGGCCTGAAGACGACGAGGCGATACCATTCAAGCCTGCCGACGCTAGCGACGAGAAGCCAGCCCGCTTAGAGCGTCCTTGGAGCGCCTTGCAGTCAGGTCAGATGGGCTCACAAGCCCAGCACAGCCGAGGACAACTCTCTGGTTCTCTTCGAAACACAAATAATGTGCCTTCGAACAGCGCAGCGCAACTACCACCGGCACAGCGCCAGCGGGGCTCAGGTGGCGGTGGGCTGCTTGCAACTCCGGATTCTGGATCGAGGCCAGCCATCGCGTCATGGGCAAGCCCACCCGTATTTCTGCCGGGTCTGGCTTCTCCTGAGTCGCCTACGCCGTCGTCACGAAGGGGGACCTCATCCTATTCCGCCGCATTGACTTTGCCTATGCCCGTGTTTGACGGTTCATCAGGCAAGTCCAGCGGTTCGTCGCCCGACCGTTCCGATGGCGAACAACAGGAGCCCACGCAAGGGAGGCAGGGATACGCGGCCAGCAGGTCTCGCAGTAGCCGGAAACGGTCCCAAGAGGACCTGATTGGAGCCGACGAGGATCTCGCAGTGGGTCCGTCAAAGCGTTCAAGGACCCACAGCGAGCTGCCGCGCCGTCGGCTGTCGCGCGGCCCAACTCCAGAGCGATGATGAACGCACTCCTCTGTACTCTATTGTCTCTCCCGAGGACTGACTGTCTGCATCGCTACGCTCGCATTCTGTTACCCGTGTAGACCGTCTCGTCGCTGGATCGCTGCTGATGTATCTATATCCACTGTCTGCTGTTGTCTCCCATCCATCCATGTTTCGCTAATTGTATCAACGTCGGTCTGGTTTTGACTGGTCGACGTCTTGCCGCGACATCAGAGAAGTGTTTGAATGTACCAACTAATGCTGTGCGTACGCAGGGTCGTCGTCTGCTTTACGTCGTACGTCTATCAATGTCAACATTGGGCATGGCAAGGCTATGTCCGCTAATTACGGACAAAGGAGTGACTACTACAAACACCACCGCGACGCCGCCTGCATCCACCATGGTCCCGCCCTAACAGAGGACCTACCGGACGTGCACATCAATAGGCCATCCGCCCACAGAACCTCACCGTCGAGAGCACATGATAATGATTGTCACTAACGCATTACGGTTCGCACCCTCAAGGCGCGGGAGCACGCGCTCACTCCGGCTTGTCCGTCTCGATGTCCTCCAGCGGTACTCCGTCGTACACACCGTTCGATGGCTTCCGCTGTGCGAGCGGCGACACGAGGTGCTTCACCCAGGTGGAGTAGAGCGAGCGGAGAGGGTTGATCGCAATTGACGGGCGGGGAGGGGGAGCGGAGACTGACGCTGTGACATTGACATTGCGACCCAGATGTCGGGGGAAAGCCCCATGCTGAAAGGACGGGTTGGTTTCGTCCACCACGGCATATCAAGATGTTTCTCACCTTATTGAGAGGGCCCTGACTAGACGTGCAGAGCTCGTCGGCGTGGACCCCGGACTGACCAGCGGGTTCACCATTTCCTGGGAGCTCGCCGCCGAGCACGAGGCGGCGATCATAGAGCTGACGGCACCGGACGTGACGCTGATCGGCCCCTCGCGGACGTTCGTCTCGTTCATGAACACTCCAGCGAAGAAGCTGGCGGCGAAGGTGGGCCAGGACATCGGGATGCGCAGAAAGGGCGGGACGTGCAGGAGAAGAAGGTCGTGGCGACACTCAGATAGAGCACCGTACCACATAAGTACGCGCGACCAGCCTTGCAACGACAACATAAGTACGCCATGACTGCATCTGGCCAAATGTCAGTACTCACTACACATCCGGAAAAGTTCCCGACGTACTGATGGTGCCTCAACTCGCCTGGCACATCCGTCTCGCAGGTCCTCCAACCTAGGCTCTGCCAGTGGTTTCGTAGCACTCATTCAATACTAATGGATTGGGGGACCTCCGAGTCTAATGTGCGCGTGGCTACGGTTCAATTGCAAAGCCGTACTACAGACATGTAAGTCTCCAGTTATCCAGACGAGCACTCACCGTTTCTCGTACCTTTACCTGTCTGTACAGCCTTGCAGACAACTTCGCCATGGCCAAACTGAAGCGTCGAGAGTCGAGACGTCCAGCTCGAGGAGAGGACGCGCGACGCGATCATGTGCCCGAGCTCTGTGGCTCACCCGGAGGCGCGACACCTGTCCGACAGCCACACCAGGCTGGTCTGCCACACCACCGTACTGGCCGTAGACATCCATGTCGCTATACAGCCGTAGCATCCCCTCTTTTTCTCTGCCCTCTGTCTATCCTCCCGGCCAGATGCAGGGTCTTCCTGCTCCGTACAACCAGCCTCCCTTCAAGCGCGGCTGGTTGACCGACGAAGTAAGTCTCGTCCCTGACTAATACGCATTTCCCAGTCGTTCAAAGTCGTAGGCAATTAAACGCGTGTCTAGTATGAATCCCCTACCTCGACTTCATCGAAGCTTGATCCCCTACCTCGACTTCATCGAAGCTTGATCCCGGACTTGGACGCTGCATGGAAACCTCCCGTGCTGTACTACGGCTGGTCGATCGGCGATCTTCTCCCGACGCTCCTCGAATACGCGGAAAAGCACAAGCTCACGAGATACACCGTCATTGGTTATTTGCAAAAGCCTACGACGCCCTCCGGTGAGAAACTGTATCTCTCTGACGACTCGGACGACGAAAGCGATACGGGGAGCGTGCACTGGGGCGACGCAGAAGATGAAGAGGAGGAGGAAGACGGCGAGGTTCGCGTTCAGCCGACTGTATCTGCAGAGAGCGCTCTTTATACCATGGCGAAAGAGGCCGGTGTGAATATGCGTCATCTGCCCGCCTCGAGGCAGCCCTTCCGCGTCCGCGGCGCGCTGCACGCCCCGCATAAGCTCGTCATCTCCGTCTACTCGAATTAGCTTCCGAGCTGGGCTGGGCTCTCCCCGACGCCGAGGTCGAGAAGATGCAGACGAAACTCGGGATTCAAGAGGCGCCTGCATGGTACGTGAGCAACATCGATTCGACATGGAGTAGGGTTGCTCCTAAGTGGTGATTAATGTGTTGTCTCCTGCTATCCAAGGAAAGCCAGTTTGATGGTACGTGGCGCCGGTATTTTGATCGCGATGGCTTGACATTAACTCATTCGCGAGTATTCAGGCTGTTATGATGTCTTGGCCGATGGCCAACCGATGGCCCATTCGTACGGGAGCAGACGAGTAGGATAGTGTACCATAGTCCAATGGATCATGTACGAGGCGAATGCGACGGATTATTTTTACCAACGAGCACCGAGACCAAATCAATACTGTCCAACTTTGCCAGGCTAAATATTGTGACAAAACATTAATTCCAGCAAGTCAAAATACATCCGTTCGACGCACGTCGCACGTCGGAGGACGCGCGCACATAGTGTCACACGTGATCGATCCAGCGATTGGCTCGCCGTCAACTCAGAGCGAGGCGTCTGCGTCGAGGACTCGAGTTGTCCAAAACAAGTCTGGCACCTTTCACCGCTCTGCACACGACCGAGGCCGTATCTGCCCTGCGCGACCATGTCCACCGTCGATTTTGACACGGCGGTGAAGCAGGAGGAAGCGCACCTCCGCAAGGTGCACCCCACGCCGGACGACATCCCGGGGTGCATGACGCTCTTCGACGACTTTCTCTCCTGCAACAGTACGTCCCCCTCCCCGCCCACCCCACTCCCCGCTGAACCTGCCCCGCCGCGCGCGCAGTCGTGGGCAAGCAGCTCACCTCGCTCTACCGCTACGGCCACATGTCCGTCTGCGGGCCGAAGCTCGCGGAGTTCAAGTTCTGCATGTCGCTGAAGGGCCTGCACCCCGAGGAGCGGCGCGACGCGTGGATCCGGCGCCGCGCGGAGTGGTGGGCGCGCCGCCGGGTCGAGAAGAGCAGCGAGGACGTGTGGGACGTGCGGACGTACGTGCGCTTTTCGCGACATCTGGCGAGGGCTGACTGACGGGCTCTGTGCGCGGTGTGTAGGGAGCCGCTGAAGGACTTCCCGCCGGCGAGGCCGTACATGCCCTCGGAGACCGGCTCTGCGCTCGAGTGAGGGATGGCGTGCAGGGCTCTATGCGGACCGCACGCGCGTTAGGCTCGACCGCATTATGAACAAGTGCGATCAAGATCGCAGTCAATTTCGTCGCGTGGATCATGGGGAGCTCGTGCACCAAGTGCTCGAGTGCAGGCTAGACTGGACTGCCAGCCCCTGGGTACTGCTGCGGAAGTGGGAACAGTGTTTGTATTCGCCTCACCCATGATGGGCGTGATGGGACGGCCCTTGCGCAGCCCCTCGTGTACATCTTGCAACAACAAGAACACGACTTCAGGCTCAAGTTCCTGAGGACGATTCACGGGGGGCGTACTGGATACGGACGCGGCACCTAAATGCGTACGTTGCACAGTGTGATGTTATTGGAACCCAATTCTTTCCGATAGTTGGAATTCTACGGGAGAGCTTGAGTACAGCAACTGCAGGAACGAGATCTAGGCACATCGTCGCGTCTTCGTGCCCCCCTTCCCCGGATATACTGGATGCTCGTGCCCCACAACCCGAGATTTGAACGTGCGGTGTTGTTCGCCTCTCGTTCGGCCTGAGTGTTTGGTCCTGGTTCTGGTAAGTATGCCAGAACCTGCCTCGCAGTTAGATATTGAACATTGAAGACCTTTTGACACTAGCGATAAGTGACCTTCGACGGTGCCGAGACTAAAGAAGGACGTATTCTACGACACTCCTCAGCGCTTCAGCAGCTCGGTCTGGAGATTGATGAGGAACTGCCACTTTGCGTCGACCTTCTGACGTGCGTCGCACCCGCCAGCCCGATACGGATGATCTTTGGGATGTTCCATGAAGAGTTCGAAGAGCGTGCAGGACTTAAGTTCAGTTGCTGTCAGTTGAATTCGTTGTACCGGTGCGAACGCGACTCGGACAATGGACCTCGGCCTCAACGGCTCTGAGATCAAAGTAGAAACGTTCTCGAAGCTGTTTCCAATGGACGCTGGTCCAGAGTGCAGATACGTCGTTGTCGCGCAGAGCTGTGGTTGCGCGCCGTCGGTCTCCTTGGTCGCGGCCGCCAGCCCAAATGCGGACAGTCGCACTACAGTCGCGGCAAAGAGGAGCGGAAAGTCCCGTGAAGAATCCGAAGCTCACTCGCCGTCAGCTCCATCCTCGTATCGATGCGATCTCGAGACATGACGACATAGCATGACCGCATTGGGATGGTAGTTGACACTTGCTGTGCTAGTTCGTGCGCAGGTTTATTCACCTCTCTCTTCACAGAGACCACGCCCGGTGTATATATAGGCCTCGGTATCGGGTAGAAGGTCGACCCCGTCCCTTCCTCCCCTCCCACTATCTCCCCTCTCACGCGAAGAGGATGCATCGCCCGAGCACACGCCGTTTCCCCATATCCCTACGCCCGTCTTTCTCGTGCTATTCCAGTCCCGCGCCGTTGCCAATCCGCTGAGACTGCTTATATCCGCTTAAATGAGTCATGATATCAGTGAGCTTACAGTGCCCATTTGAACGCTCAGCTGCTGACATGCTTGCATAGACGGACGACTACCTCTGAGATGAACGCGGTGTCGAGCGGTCCGCCTGCAACACGCCACGATCTCAGGCGTGTCCAGACGTAGGAACGTGCGCTGCTCGAGACCAGTGTGAGTACGCTGTCATTTGTGAACGTTTGAACGCTGGGAACGCCGTCGCTGCGTGGTCTCCAGTGTCTCCGTCTCCCGTCCGGATGTGGACGGAGAGGCAGCCCAACCGGGCCCGACGGAGGCGCTATTAATAGCCGCGAATGAGCGGGCCTCCCCGCCGGCTATTTGAGGGGCGCGCCACCCGATCTGAGATGGGAGTGCGTCATCGTCTCTGGGGTGACCGAATGGAGCCGCGCGCAGCCCTTCGCGAACAGCGAGCGGGCGTGCGCAGTGCGCAGCGCCTGTCCTGCCAGGCCAGCACATCTGAGACACAAGACCCCGGCTTCTCCCTTTCTCTCCGCCACCGCTGCGCAGCCGCTATAAGTCTCCTGTTATGCGCTGACTTCCTGCTCCCTCCTACTTGACACCTTTGGTATGTCCGTCCCTTTGGCTGCCTTTGGAGTGGGAGTGCTGATAGGAAGTCGCGAGTCAGACAGGACCCCCGTTGTCATTCGGCCTCACCGCCTCTGGGCTTCGCCGACAGCCGCCCGCTTCGCACACTGGCGGAACATTCTTCGCTGGACCACTGTCAGCCACATTCGCATCTGTTCGTCTACCCTCTCTACAACCTAGTCCATCCTGCAGGCGCAGTGTCAGCCTCCCCTTCCCTCCTTTCATCGTAACTTATCCATTTCGCTGTAAACATGCCGTTCGGACACGTCCCCGGCCCCCTCCGCACCCTCAAGCTCAATCGTGCCTCTCGCGCCCTTCTGCTCGTCGGACTGGGGGTTACGCTATTATACATCGGTCTGACACTGACGACATCCTCTGCGCGTGCACCACACCTGCTTTCGTCCGTCTCTGCCTTCATGACCTCCCCCCTCAACGGCCCCGCGCCAAACGCCACAGCCTCTGCCTCTGCGCAGAAGCCGAAGCCCACGCAGTATGACCCGAAGCTGATTCTTGGTGAAACGCATAATACGGAATACGCCGGCCCACCGGCGGGGTTCAATGGCACGCGGCGGGCGAACGCGACGTTACTTATGCTCGCGAGAAACAACGAGCTGGAGAAGGCGAAGCAGAGCGTGCGCGATCTCGAGGAAAAATTCAATCGCCAGTTCGGGTACCCATGGCTTTTCCTGAACAACGTACCATTTGACAAGAAATTCAAGGAGTGAGTGTCGGTCTACGCCGGAAAGCACTCGTGCTGACATATGGGCTAGGGAGATGAGCGCGCTCGTGTCGGGTCCGATTACGTTCGCACTTATCCCTCCGCAGCACTGGTACCAGCCCGACTGGGTCGACGAGGACAAGGCGAGTCGGAGCAGAGACGCGATGGTCGAGCAGGATATCATCTATGCAGGTGCGCCACATGCTGTCTCGTCTGCTTTTCTTGCTGAACGCCTCCACGCGGCAGGGAGCGTGTCGTACCGGAACATGTGCCGTTTCAACTCAGGTTTCTTCTACCGCCATCCGATTCTGCAGCAGTACAAGTGGTACTGGCGCGTCGAGCCCGACGTCCACTTCCACTGCGTCGTCGACGAGGATCCGTTCTTGTACATGGAGGAGCACGACAAGGTCTACGGTACGTCGCTCGTTCTTATGATATGGAGGTCACTCACGTTCGCGCAGGGTTCACGATCACGCTGCTCGAGTTTGAGAAGACGATCCCGACGCTGTGGCCGACGGTGAAGAACTTCATCGAGGAGAACCCGCAGTACGTCGCGCCCGACAACGCGATGGGCTACCTGAGCGAGGATGGGGGCGAGTCGTACAACCTGTGCCATTGTGAGTGCTGCTATTATTAGCTTCGATGGTCGGCGGGGCGAGGCGGCGACGGGCTTGGCCGATCGGCATTGCGATGGCTTCTTTCCCCGTACGCGTCGCGGCAGCGGAGGTGCGGGGCTTGGCGCGGGCTCTGTCAGCCAAGGATGTTGTCCTGTCGAGGAAGCTGACTCGGAACTGCTTGGCGTGCCGTCCCCAGATGCGCTCCCCCCGCACCGTCTCCCGTTACCTAGTTCGAGTTTCGCTCCTCAGGGAGGTTAACTGACGTGTTGCACCCAGTCTGGTCCAACTTCGAGATCGCAAACATGGACTTCTGGCGCGGGGAGGCGTACACCGAGTTCTTCGAGTATCTTGATGCCAAGGGCGGGTTCTACTACGAGGTGCGTGTCTCGCCTTCCCCATCCAATTGCTTCGTTCGTCCATGTACTCAGCTATCTTGGTTTCCACAGCGCTGGGGCGACGCACCTGTGCATTCCATCGCCGCGGCACTCTTCCTGCGGAAGAACCAGATCCACTTCTTCGACGAGATTGGGTACGAGCACCACCCGTTCACGCATTGTCCGCACACACCGGGTATGATCAAGAAGAAAAAATGTACGTGCCGCGGATGGAGGAGCTTCGACTACCAGGCATACTCGTGCATGCGCAAGTGGGAGCGCATCTTCAGGTAGTCAGGAAAGGAAGGGGCGTGTCGCAGGATTCGATGAGGGAGGGTTGAATGATGGTGGTTGAGCCACGCCCGTGTCCCGCCCTCCTGGTCCGTGTTCGGGAGTGTTGGTGCGCGCGGAGCGTCCCCGATTCCGTCCAGAGGCCGCGCAGACCTGCCGTCCAGCGGTGCCGCTCGCCCGGGTCTGAGGAACACGGCCGTAGTGATTGAGGTCCGCGCTCTGGTTTGGGTGGCTTGGGTTGCGGGCAATCCGTGAAGCTGCGCCCTATGGTTGGTGAGCGAGGTGGCGAGTGCTGTTTGGGGCGGGGCTGCCTACGCGGACTCGCGGACTGCGGTATTTACATCCACATACGTATTCACACATCTACGTAGCGAGCGAGGGCTGGAAGGCGGCTTTCGCTGACGTTTGCGCATATAGCGCATTCTGCCCATGTTCTCTCTGGAATGTATTTCTAGGCATTTTGGGTACTTGGAAAGCAGCTCGACATTCGCGAATCTCGTGGGCATAGAATCTCGAATCATGTGAATGCACTGGCCAAGCAAGTACTGGCGGACAATTCTGCGACCTCGCACTTGGGCACTTCTGAGCGTTTACTGGCATCGACTTGAACGGTATTGCAACCGCATGTACGAGGCAGACTGACAAAAGCGCGTACGATTAATGATTCCACTGGCGGCTGCCGTGCGAAGTCCGCACGCACTGTAAGGCTCTGAGGAATTAAAATACGCCACATCAGGTACACGACTAAGTACTACTCGTTGACCACCTGCATAGAAACGAAGGACTCGATTCGTACGCCAGGCACTGGTCGCTCGCGTCTCCTTCACCCCGGAGTACTCCTGCGTCCTGTCGACAGCCTCGTCGGGGACGGCGGAGCCCATTCCTCGGCCCGCACAGGCGGAGATGGCGAGGAGGCCCGGGTCGAGGGCGGGAATCCAGATGTGGATACAACGGGCTGCTGGTGATGGGGCGGGGCGGGAGGTAGCGCTACAGAGTCTTCTGTCGGTGTCCAGAGTACTTTTCAGCGGGAGGTCCGCCTCGGACACGGTGACTTCGTCTTCCTCCCCGAGCCCGGATGTGTACGGGCCCGAGGACGATCACCACCTGGGAGCAACCGTACTCCATGTCGCGTAGGTATTGCTCACGTACCATGCAGGCGCCTCTTGAATCCCGAGTTTCGTCTGCATCTTCTCGACCTCGGCGTCGGGGAGAGCCCAGCCCAGCTCGGAAGCTAATTCGAGTAGACGGAGATGACGAGCTTATGCGGGGCGTGCAGCGCGCCGCGGACGCGGAAGGGCTGCCTCGAGGCGGGCAGATGACGCATATTCACACCGGCCTCTTTCGCCATGGTATAGAGAGCGCTCTCTGCGGATACAGTCGGCTGAACGCGAACCTCGCCGTCTTCCTCCTCCTCCTCATCCTTTGCGTCGCCCCAGTGCACGCTCCCCGTGTCGCTCTCGCCGTCCGAGTCGTCAGAGAGATACAATGTCTCGCCGGAGGGCGTCGTAGGCTTTCTTAGATAGCCGATGACGGTGTATCTCGTGAGCTTGTGCTCTTCCGCGTATTCGAGGAGCTTTGGGAGGAGATCGCCGATCGACCAGCCGTAGTACAGGACGGGAGGTTTCCATGCAGCGTCCAAGTCTGGGATCAAGCTGCGATGGAGTCGCGGTAGAGGATCCATACCAGATACGCGTTTCATCGCCTACGACCTTGAACAACTGCATAGCCAGAACGAGACTTACTTCGTCGGTCAGCGAGCCGCGCTCGAAGGGAGGCTGGTCACGGTTGTACGGAGCAGGAAGAGCATGCTTCTGGCCGGGAGGATCGACAGAGGGTAGAGAAAAAGAGGGGATGCTACGGCTATATAGCGACATGGATATCGAATGTCTACGGCCAGTACAGTGGTACAATATTGAGGGCAGACCAGCCTAGACCAGCCCGGTGTGGCTGTTGAACGAGAACTGCCGGGCCGCTCCTCCAATAGCCGCAGAGCCCGGTCACATGATCGCGTCGCGCGTCCTCTCCTCGGCCCTCGGGCTGGACGTCTCGACTCTCGTGAGTCTCGACGCTTCAGTTTGGCCATGGCGAAGTTGTCTGCAAGGCTGTACAGACAAGCAAAGCTACGAGAAACGGTGAGTGCTCGTCTGGATAACTGGAGACTTACATGTCCGTACGGCTTCGCAATTGAACCGTAGCCACATTTGACTCGGAGGTCCCCCAATCCATTAGTATTGAATGAGTGCTACGAAACCGCTGGCAGAACCTAGGTTGGAGGACCTGCAACACGGATGTGCCAGGCGAGTTGAGGCACCATCAGTACGTCGGGAACTTTTCCGGATGTGTAGTGAGTACTGACATTTGGCCAGATGCAGTTATGGCGTACTTATGTTGTCGTTGCAAGGCTGGTCGCGCGTACTTATGGGGTACGGTGCTCTATCTCAGTGTCGCCACGACCTTCTTCTCCTGCACGTCCCGCCCTTTCTGCGCATCCCGATGTCCTGGCCCACCTTCGCCGCCAGCTTCTTCGCTGGAGTGTTCATGAACGAGACGAACGTCCGCGATCAGCGTCACGTCCGGTGCCGTCAGCTCTATGATCGCCGCCTCGTGCTCGGCGGCGAGCTCCCAGGAAATGGTGAACCCGCTGGTCAGTCCGGGGTCCACGCCGACGAGCTCTGCACGTCTAGTCAGGGCCCTCTCAATAAGGTGAGAAACATCTTGATATGCCGTGGTGGACGAAACCAACCCGTCCTTTCAGCATGTGGCTTTCCCCCGACATCTGGGTCGCAATGTCAATGTCACAGCGTCAGTCTCCGCTCCCCTCCCCGCCCGTCAATTGCGATCAACCCTCTCCGCTCGCTCCACTCCACCTGGGTGAAGCACCTCGTGTCGCCGCTCGCACAGCGGAAGCCATCGAACGGTGTGTACGACGGAGTACCGCTGGAGGACATCGAGACGGACAAGCCGGAGTGAGCGCGTGCTCCCGCGCCTTGAGGGTGCGAACCGTAATGCGTTAGTGACAATCATTATCATGTGCTCTCGACGGTGAGGTTCTGTGGGCGGATGGCCTATTGATGTGCGCGTCCGGTAGGTCCTCTCTTAGGGCGGGACCATGGTGGATGCAGGCGGCGTCGCGGTGGTGTTTGTAGTAGTCACTCCTTTGTCCGTAATTAGCGGACATAGCCTTGCCATGCCCAATGTTGACATTGATAGACGTACGACGTAAAGCAGACGACGACCCTGCGTACGCACAACATTAGTTGGTACATTCAAACATAGTCTCCGTTGCTGAACAAAGAGATACTTATAATGCAAACACTTCTCTGATGTCGCGGCAAGACCTGTCAAAACCAGGCCGACGTTGATAAAACTAGTGAAACATGGATGGATAGGAGACAACAGCAGACAGTGGATATAACTACATCAGCGATCCAGCGACGAGACGATCTACACGGGTAACAGAATGCGAGCGTAGCGATGCAGACAGTCAGCCTTCTTCGGGAGAGACAATAGAATACAGAAGCATGCGTTCATCATCGCTCTGGAGTTGGGCCGCGCGACAGCCGACGGCGCGGCAGCTCGCTGTGGGTCCTTGTACGCTTTGATGGACCCACTGCGAGATCCTCGTCGGCTCCAATCAGGTCCTCTTGGGACCGTTTCCGGCCACTGCGAGACCCGCTCGCCGTGGTTCCCTGCCTCCCTGGCGCCGGCTCTTGATGTTTGCCTTTGGAACGACTGGACGACGAACCGCGGGGCGCGTCGGATGCCTTGCGAAACCTGAGAGGCATACTAGGCAACGCGCCTGAACGAGCTGAGGAGCCCCTTCGTGACGACGGCGTAGGCGACTCGGGAGAAGGCAGATTGGCCAGACTCGGAGGTCCCAATGGGCTTGCCCATCGCTCGAAGGCTGGCCCGGCACTTGCATTACGTGGTGTTCGGGGCGAGTGGTCGGCACCCTGAGCGTTTCCGAAGGTCGGCCATGCCGGTGGGCGAGACAACAATCCGCTGCCTCTTGCGCCACGCTGGCCTCGCGCGAGTGGACGTCCCACCACAGGGGCATTGACTCCGCTTCCAGGCGCGATATTGGATGGTACTGGATGATGCTGACCGCCCGAGGTCATTTGACTGCCGGTGGACATCCAGGTACTCCCGTCACGCGCTTCATGAAGCGACGCCGTGTCATTGTCCGCGGCAGGCTTGAAAGGGATTGCCGCGTCGTTTTCCGGCCAATCTGTACGAGCGAGAGCCCGGTCAAAAATATCCAGCACGGCATCGTATGTCAACGGGCTTGGGGCTGGCTTCGAAGCCTTCTTGTGGAAGTTTCCTTCACAAAGGGTCGAGAATTCATCGAGGAGAGCGCTCAGAGGTTCGTTGTCGTGGACAACAAATTCAGTATCTAGAAAGCCTCTCTTAGTGTCGGCGCAAGAGAGGTCATCGGGACCATCAAACATGGCTTTCAACCGAGCGTGCGTGTTGGGGAGACTGTGTCTTGTGTGCCTTAGAACGAGCCAGACCAAGAGCCAAAAGAACGACTCCAGGTCATGTCGTGCTTGATGAATGACTCCGCGGCCACGCAGCACTTCTATGGCCATGAAGTAGAATGTGCCCTAAAGCAAGGAAGTATGAGTAAATCGAGTCAAAACTGCCCATTGCGCTTAGACTTACTGTACGCTGTTTAAAATCCATCTTATTCCTCGCCTCGCCTCCAGACACGGCATCGCTGGCCAACACAACCCTGCTCGCCCCGCCGTCATGTTCTGCTGCCTCGCGAGCTTTGATGTACGGGATTGACAGTTGGGCGCGCTCTTCTTGTGGCCTACTCAACCAGTCTGACATCGCTGCGAGCTGCCGGACGTTTTCGATCGGCTCCCAAGTGTTCTTCTCGTCCCCAAAACCCTTCCACTTCACAAAATACTCCTTGCCCGTCGATGTCTTTTCTTCCGCAAGAATTTTCTCTACGGGCCATACTTTCTCGCCCTTGGAGTTGATCAACGGGCGTGGGGGTGGAGCTTTCTTCTCGTTGCCAGTATCACGGAGCGGCTCTTGCCCAGCGTTCGCAGCAAGCACCGGGCCGAAGATGTCTTCTCCCCGGATACCCGTCTTCGTCTGGACAAACTGCTCCCAGCTCTCCAGCGTGTCCTCGTAGCCCTCGTCACGTAGGAACTCCTTCCAGTCGAAGCCGTAGTCGAGATCGTGCAGGAAGCCCCTGCCCTGGGTGAGCATCACGTTGCCTTCACTGACGTCGCGGTGCATGATGCCAGCTTCGAAGGCCAGCCGATGACCTGCAAACGCACGACGATAAGCAGTCAGTCCACATGTCGCCAGAGGCGTGCATCAAGAGGCGTGCGCACCGTGTATTGCATCTCGAAGCCCCTGCGTCATCTCCTTTGTACGCTGGAATTGCGAGATTGGGGTGCCGATGACGTCCGAGACGAGGCGCATATGGCTCCGCTCGTACCATTGGTGCGCACCGTTCACTTGGTGTATCCCGGAGCGTGTTCTGTGCCCAACTGGTTTTCGTCCTCTACGTGTAGTTCCTCTTCTTCTCCAAGGTCGGCACCCGCCACGACTGTCGCCAAGCCACGCCACTCCGCGTTCCACACAGCCATGAAAGCCTCCTCATCTAGGCGGTCCCATTTCTCAGCGCCGTTTCGGAAGAGTTGAGCGGCGGCACGACGTGGGTACGGATCTGTCTATGGAACTTGAGTTCCGACTCCCGCACGAGCTGACGCCACGCGTCCTTGATGACAACGTGTTTACCAGTCGGTTCGCCATGGTCATCGAGCTCCAAAGCCTTCCATATCGTCGTCGCGCGGGAGAAGAGGCGTGGGTTGATAAAGATCAGCTCGTAGAGGAGATATTTCTTGTCCTTGCCCTTGTCCGCGCCCTCGAGGGTGATCCAGCGACACGCCTTCTTAGTTTCGTCGCAGACGTCAACGCCACAGGAGCGCAGTTTTGGCTTCACGTCGCGCGGGTGCGAAGTCGCGAGCTGAACGGCCGGATCCGCACCGACGATGTCACAATCCTTGCGAATCGGATGCACGAGACGCCAGAAGAACTCGTGAAGCACCGCACCGTTGTGAGACTCATACTCGAATGCCTGCGAGCAAACAGCGCCGGCGTGGTCGAATCGAAAGATACGTGCGAGGCGTCCATAGATGCCGACTGTGAAAACGAACAGCCGGCTTTGGGCGACGAGGATGTTACGCGCGCTCTTGGATAGTTGCACTAGCGTCTCGTCGTTGACTTTCGAGCAGTATAACATCGGATCCTCCTTGTCCGTCCTCTTCGCCTCGAACACGACGGAGATGTTCCGCCAGCGATTTGGGTGAGACGATTTGAATGTCTGACCGGGCAAAGACGCGACGACGTCCGGTTCGTCGCATGCTGGTCCTGCTCGGCGAGGAGGAAAGGGAACTTGATCGGCTCGTGTGCGTTGTTGTAGAAGCACGGACGCTTCTCTCTGGGAAGTGTCCGACTATCGCCTCCAGTCCCGCGCACTAAACAATGTTCAGCGAGTTACTTATGCTAATCTGCCATCACCACGTACCAGAGGCCCGTACATAGCCGACTCCGACCCGCCACGGGTAGTCTGAAAGGATCCTTGGCCGTCGACGGGACCATCGCCATCTCGCTGGGCACAAAGAAGTCCAGGAACTGGTCGATGGGGATAAGTACCTCCACGATTTTACCCTCCACTTCGCTCCTCCAGCCGCCCTTGTTGACTTCGCTCGACTGTAGGGCGTCGTTCTGGTAGATCGTGTACACGCGCGATTTCATCTGACGGGGTGTTGGGTGTGCCATCGGCGAAGGCGTCGTCTGACGATGGGAACAGAGAGTATCGGGCGGGAGACTACAGCGGGAGCTGCACAGGGCGCCGTGCGAACGCGACCTGCGCGAGGCTTTAAAGCGGTGAGGCATGTCGGCGGTCCAAGCCAATGGCCAACGTTGTGTTCAAAAAAGGCAATATCGCGGACGGAGTTCTGTCTGATGGACCTATGAGTCAGTCCATTGTTATCGCCCAAACGGGCAGGCCGAGACACTTACCGTCCAGTAACCGCGCGATTTGTGGGTTCACCACCTCAATGAGTAGGTTTATGGCCACCAAAAATACGTCTGTGGCGACAATTAGCGAATATTACGCGGAAATCGCGTCCCAGTATATGCAGGCAGTGCGGGAATGAGGAGGATGGTTGAGCAACGGGACAGCGCCACAACCGCGCTCGTGGATCAGGCGGAGTGTGAAAGACAAATCGGGGCTACCACGTGTTGATCACGTGGCTCCATCGCACCCATTGTTCGTCTGCTTTTGGAAGGTGATGCCTTCGCAACCTTGTACTTTCCACCTGGCGGCATCACAGCCACGCCTTCTTCGAAAACCTCAGCGCTATATGCATGTGGTCCTGATGCGCGTGGGCGATAAGCACACCGGATCCAGGCCAGAAAGGTGCTGCTTGCTCGGGCTCGTCCAGATCGTCCTGTATGTATGTAGGTCTGGTGCGTATTCATGCTGAACGATGGCTGGCAGTCGCCACAGACCCTACCTGATTTACGGCTCATGCGCTCGTGAGCTGATATTTACACGCATGTAGTATTGATCCAGATTCAGACTGCTGGCGCTCAACGAGTGCGTCTTGACATTTTCTACGCTGCGGTCTGCACAAAGTGGCGCGAACATGCGAAATAGATCTTGTCTCGAAGACTAAATCGCGTTCTGCGTGTCGGATACGAGTCGTACATAAGCCATCATGCGGGGAGCATTGTATGGCATTCAGCATTCTGGAGCATTAGCTCGCACGTCGGGGATACGTAGCACATCGCCTACAGAGAATAGGTATGCCCCAAATGCAACTGCCGGAACCTCCAGCTACTGGGTTTGTGACATTACACCTCGAGGCTGGCCATCCAGTGCCACAGGCGCGCTTTGTGTCCTGAGTATGACATCGTCACTGCAATATACTGGTGAGTTCCTCGGGCAGAAAACGCTCAAGTTACAAGGCTGTACCGACTCGCCATGAACATCACGCGGCGCCTCCACAACGGTAAGTGCTGGTCTGGGATACTATGGACGACTGCAGGCTTACTTGTTCGTGTATTGATCGTAGAATCAACGCGTAGTGCGAACAATCATGCTTGCGAAGGCTTCAGCTAGAATCGCCACTGCGCCGACCAACGGATCGTAGTAGCTTCTTCGCTATCCGTTCACAACCTTCTCAGTCCTGAGCTAGCCTTTACTAACGAGAACAAGGCATCGCATCACTCAGATGACCAAGCATAAGCCTCGATTTCAGAAGAAAAGGTATTTCTTCGAGTAAGTCAAGCCACTAAATGCAGGTGAGCGGTCACTCACTTGAGGCCACTACTATCATAGAAAGTGCAGTGTGCTCATTGACGAGCATCTTTAAGATGTCCGACCGCTCGTCCGGCTCTTCCTAGTGGTCAAAGCATTGTCAAATTTCGCCAGAGCTGGCATGAAGCGCCTCTACTCGTGCAACCAGACGTTCACATACATATCCCGGGTCGGACGGTTTTATTAGAATCATCTCGTACCACTGCCACATCTGGCTATGCAGCTCCTGCTTCACACTGGGAATCTGTCGCGGCCTCTGAGTCCGCGGTGTTATGCGAGAATCGGGACCGACGTGCGAAGTACGAGACAAAGTACGCCGGTTCATGAGTCTACCTTTGACAGCTGCTCAGCTCCGCCTCACATGCAGAGTTACTTTTGGCCGATTGTCGCTCGACTCTGCGATCTGTGCGTATCATTATTCATGGCCCCTGTTTCTACATAGCCACGTCGTGGCATGGACCGTATTGCTGACGCTACGCATATTCCAGCAAATTTTTCTCAATGCGTCTGCTCACAGGACATCTACCATTCAGACAACTTGAAGCACATTCGAAATGAAGATTCGCTGAATTACTCGGGGCCACATCATTGGAAACTCTCATTGAGCCGTACGCGCACTAATCACACCGCGTATCTGTGAGTCGCCATTCTATCCCTCAATGCCAGGCCAATGGCTGATCGATAATGCTAAGTTACAAGCCACTGGAATCGATCCGTATAATGGCGTAGAAGTCTCAACCGAGCCAATCTGAGTCTCCACACGAACCCTTCTGAAATTCCCTCACTGGCAACCATCTTCGCCAGACCCTCATTCTGTCTGTCGCAAGCACACGAAGCGTGATGCGACCGGTCAATTGACCGCAATATTCGGATCGGATTTACGAGCGGTTGTTTGGACAAGGTCATCACTGACAGATCGACATGGACTCGGCGACGAGCGGTGATCCGAGGTGAGGCTACCCTTTACTGCTACTCATGATTGACTACAGCCAGTTGCATTCACAGTGTGCGCCTAGCGACATGTAGTGCCAGGTGTTGTACGCTAGCGAACAGTCTTGGCTTGCATAGACGTGGATGCAGTCGGCGCATACGCGAGCCAAATGCGTGGCTACTACCTCGGAGTGGCGCAACGCCGCTTTGATTAGTACAGAGCGAAGTTGTTGTTCAAGGACAGCTTGAGTATGTGTCGGCTGATGCGAAACCTGACGACTGGCGCATGCGGCCGCTGCTCGATTAAATCCAAGTTGTGCGCCGCATATCCGCTCGGAAGCTTGACAGTTCTGCAGCGCTTGACAGGAAGGCGCGATCCTTAGCATGCGCAAAACAAGGTGGAAATGGGTCTAGGTCAAAAGACGAGAGCCCGAGTACCGCACCATCTTTGCATACCCTATCGCAAGCACACAACCTCGAGCGAAGAAAACCGAAGGATCGTTGATGCTGTACAATGTCAGCCGCTGACCCAAGTCTGTTCGTCGCTCCGTCTGCGCATGTCGCTGCAACGACGCTGTCTGCCTTGTAAGTGTTACCACCTTCTTCCTCGCCTTTCACGGGATGTCTGACGTCTGACATTACCAGCCATATAATGAACTCCTGCACTGTCGCGATATGCGGTTAGTGTCTAACTTACCGCGTGCATGATCACGTTGATGAGGCTCCGTACGCAGCTCTGGTCCTCTACGACCACGCAATATCACTCTCAAAAGAGATCAGATACTTCTGGAAGAGGGGAGTTCGGACAGGATCCAAGTTATTATTCTTCTCAAATCGCTACTCGCTATCGGCATATGCCGTCTTCACTGTCGCAAACATGGGCCGGCTCAGTCACAAGGTGTGTGGATTCCAGAGTACGAGTCGTGCTGACTAGCTGACGTTGCATAAGGGGTGATGTGGTCATATCTTAACACGATCGACGCGCACTGATGTCATCAATTCTTAGGTGCATGACCGTCAACGTAGTCATCAACGTCTGCCTCTTCGCTTTGTGTGTAACGCAAATAGGTATGTCTCCGGAGCTGGGAACATAGTGCAACCGTAGCTCATTTACTGTTATCAGTATTCGCGGCGCTTCGCGTCTTCGCGATCAGTGGTTACAACAAGCCCGTCACTGCGCTTGTATCATTCCTGAGCTCTGCTACGATCTGGGGTAACTTGGTGAGTCGACTGCTCAAATATATGCCACATCGAATTTCCAGGTACTCAGTCTGAAACACCCTTATAGTATCTCTTTTGCAAGACGACATATTCCCTACAGAGCTATACCGGCATCGTCATGTGCTCAAGTTCGCTCAACGTCTCGAATTTCTCATTTTATATGTGAGTAACTATTCATTGGCACCAGTAACCGGACTGACACTCTGATCGACAGATGCATGTTCCCTCTTTCCCGCAACATTGCTTGTCTACTCACCGAACGTCTAGGCATAGTGCTCAAGGATGTCAGTAGTATATGCGCGGATCTGCTGGTCCTCTCGATCACTTGGGGAAAGACGTGGGCCATCAAGAGAGCGGGTGATCGTGCGGGTGTGAGAACACCCATTGTGAACACTCTATTGCGTGACGGCAAGTATATTCGTCACTCAGTAGTCGCGAATTCGGGATAACACTCCCCATTAGGGACACTGTATTTCATGTGAGTCCTCCAACGAGTCCGAATGACGCTTCTGTGACAAATGTCCTGTTACATTCTCAGCTCAGTGTCGGCTCTCAACGTGACGCAGATAGCATACTTGACTTTCTATGGTGTACGTCGCGCAGTTCCGTATCTGAAGTGCATCGCAAAGTTGACGTCAACGTGGTTCACTAGGAGATGGACTATGTGTCTTGTTTCTTGATACCGTAAGCACGAGTCGTTTGCCACTGCCGAGCTACTAACCTCTACTAACATGCCTTTTCAGACTCCCCTCCCTGTTCCTCTCTCGGTTTCTCCTGAATCTTCACGCGAGCTCTGAGTCTTGTTGTTCAAGTCTATTGGCGGGCTTGAATTCACCGATGGCCTCCATTGAATCACTGGAATTCACGCAGCACACTGCAGATGAACAATGTCGTTTGGACTCTATATCATACTATGCGAGCGATCAACCGCTGGGAGGAAATGGAGGTTACGTAGAGGACCGTGCCCCAATTGTTGTGGTCGAAGCATGGGCCTGATAGTACACACCAGGCGCGCGTTTCATTTGGGACTTTGCATTGAAAAAAACGGATCGTACTCGTAGTTATGTCTTCAGCAAAACGATTGCGAGGATCTACGCAATTTCCTGCCCGCATCCGAGTCGTTACCTTAAGACAGGTGGTCTTGACGGATTGTGCTCGCAAGCATAACGGCAGAAAGGGCCTCCTGGTCAGGTTTGCTAGAGAAGGCAACATTAAGATTTGTTTGTATGCGAGCGGCTCGCAGTGTTCAAGTGCACAAAGAAGACCATACAAAGCACGAGCGCTGAGCCTCAGCGCTCAGCGCACTGATCTCGATCACGTGCATGACGCGCTCTCGCCCGCGGCCAAGCAGCAGGTTGTCAGTCCATCACGACTTTGCTAACGACTAGTTCCTCGTTCTCGGCAGTGGTTTGCTCTTTCGCCTTGCTCGATGGAAGCGTCTCTCAATAACTTGAAGAAAGTAATATCAAAATCAAGAATCAAGGATAAACGGAAGCATGTCGAAGTAATTCAGCAGGTTTCCTCGTTGCTTGTAGCCGTTCGTACGCATCTATCCTACGCTTTACCGTGCTGACATGCGCTTCGACCGCAGAATACCGCTGACGACACTCAGAAGAAACTGATTAAGCATCTTCGCCAACCCCTCGTCCCAATATTCTCGGCATATCCTTTACCTGCGCTGCAGTTCGCCTCAGCCCTGTTCCATCACATATACCATGAGAAAGTCTTGACGGCGCTCGGGAATCAACTGTTGGAGGAGAAGCGACGATGGGAAGATGTACTGACTAGCTTGTTGTCTGGCATCCTGGTGAGTCTAGGGTCACGGGTGCTCGTCTGCTGTCAAGCTGACCACTGCACAAGGATTTCTTGGACGAATGCGAACCAGGCAAGCCACGCTTCAGACATTGCACGAGCACACAGCTGATACAAATTGCACAAAAAAGACAAGAACAGAAGTATTTCGGCCAAGGATACCATTGCTGACGCCCTCTATCCAACGCTCTGCGACATATGCTTTTCGCTTACCGCACCCATGCAGTCAGTTGACCTACGGTGCACGGTGCGTACCATGACTGCATATATGCGCCTCATCTGCGCTTGCAGAAGTATACTGACACTTTCAAAGGCATACACGCTACTTTCTGACTCTGCTGCCTCATACGCCACGAATCAACTGAAACTTCGCGACAAGGCGGTGCTTGGGGGGTGAGTATTATCCTGGCGACTGGTCAGCCCGTCTCATTACGGCACAGTGAGCGCCTTGGAAGCATGATTTGGCGTACAAAAGGTGAGCGACACGACTATCGCCTTGATGTGTGCTGAAACATCTGCGCCCTAGACTACCTTGCCTTGGAGTCTCTTCTCACGCTATTCGCGCGCATTCTTCCCTCCGCCAAGGATTCTCAGTCTGGTCAGGCCAAGCGGGCAGCATATATGAAGGCGGTGTTCCTTTCACCTCAGCAGTCAGAACATGCCAGCGTTGGGCAGACAATCACAAAGCTCATGGAGCGCGTGCCGTCGAACGAGTGGGAGGAGACATCTAGGAAGATAGTCGACGCGCTCGCACTGGCCTATATCACTTTGTGGGTCGCTGAGGGGGCGCTCCACCGACGGAAGCTAACATATACTCAAGTCCGCAGCCATTCTCCGTCGACAAAGTGAACGCGTGTGGCGAAACCAAGCAATGCGACAAGCTATACATAGACGACAAGGCCTTTCTGTTCAACGTATTGATTGGGGTAGGACGTAACTCGCTCGATGAATTCTGGCTGAGTATATGCTAATACGTCGTGTAGGATGAGCACTGTGAAGCCTTGGAAATACGTTACGATACAACACGCAAGATCGAAGTTACTCCAGGACAAGCAGAGGCCGCTATTGTGGACATTCGCGTGAAGACGCCTCCCGCGATCAGCAAGGCTTACGTCAAGAGCGCCGAGACAAGCCAACTTCGTATCAGCTTTGCGCTTTCCAACGCTGATGTCGAGAGGTTCTATTCTGCTATTCGCAGCAGAGGACTCGTAAGAGCTCCCTGCGGGCCTTTCGAGGTACCGCTTATGCACGACTGATCATGGCGCGTAGGTGAGATTGCTCAAGGATGTCCCACCCAAGCTGTCGTTAGC
This sequence comes from Fomitopsis serialis, assembly GCF_022376445.1. Lineage (NCBI taxonomy): Eukaryota > Fungi > Basidiomycota > Agaricomycetes > Polyporales > Fomitopsidaceae > Fomitopsis > Fomitopsis serialis. The sequence goes on from NW_025955061.1 coordinate 95,649, forward strand.
AAGGTCTCCGGCTATTTTGGATTTTGACAGCGAGGGTCGGCCAGTGAAGGAACTAAGCCAGTCTGAAGTGCGTAAATTTCGCTATCGCAATGAGACCCAAAAATCTGACTCTACCTTCATAGCGAATCGAGAACGTGGAGAAATGTGAGTGTGTCGAACCTCCCTACGATATGCAAACCAGTCGTCGCATACATTGACCACTGCTGATGCGCACACCTTCGCAGTCTACCATACCAATCAAAGCAGTGATGATCTGTCCGTGGCCACGCCCCAAGAGGACGCCCCAGAACAAGTGTCCGCCACTTTAGCGGTGGTATCTTCTGCACCTAACGGTGGTCGTACTACGGTGCAAGCGAAGCAAATTGACTCTAAGACGCAGGAAGCTGCGATGCCCGTTACCGCAAAGACTTTTGAAGCCGCTCCTGAATCGCCTCCAAAGACTCAGCTCACTAGCAAGGTCCTCGCCGCTCAGAACAAAACAACAAAATCTACCCAAAAAGCGACTAGCGATACTACAGCTGTTCCTTCGTTAGCTCAGGTGCCAACCGCTATTGTCAGCAAGCTTGTTAAGCCTCTCGGTCGGACTCGTTCGAAGAAGATGCGCGACGATATCTTTGGCGCCAGCGATGAGGAACTCTCGAAGTTTCGGACGTGGATCAAGCCCCCTCGGTGTGGAAGGCCGCTCATAGTGCAAGAACCATCGAAGAGACGACCAGGCGGCAGAAGCACTCTTCCAAAGCGGTTGCTTCGGCGGTCCGCTCTGGTGCTACTAGGCGTATCCTTGACTCTGACGATGAGGAGACTGGTCATTGTGACCCTGCTGATCCTGGGGCGACTGACCGACGGCGGACCGGCAACAACAAAACGCGCATCGCTCCTCCTAGCCCAGAATGCTCTGACGACGAGGGACTCAGGCCTACGGAGAAGAGCTTTGTGACGCCGCCCAGGTCTCAGCTGGACTCCATGGCCGCGCCTCTCACCCCGACGAAACCACCTGCTGGGCGGTCTCTTCAACCCCAAGATGCTAGTTCGCCTGATACTGGGATACTTGAGGCTATGCCGTCTGGTGCTGAGAAGAAGCTGTCTAGAGGCGACAAGCAAGCATCGAACGGCCTGAATGCTGTCACGCAAACACCCGCTGGGCCCACTGCTGGTGTCTCTGCGAACGCTCGCGCTTCGAACAACGCTCGCAAGTCTGACAGTCGCGTACGTGACAACGACACTGTTCCTTGGCTTCGCGTGGTGTACTCGTTAAACGCACTGCGAATACGGATGAGAATACTCGGCGTGCGGCCGAGTCCAGAAGCGCAAGCAAGTTACCTGCCAAAGTCATACCTGTGCGCACGAGCATCGAGCTCGATGGTCACAGTATGTTCGCTTTCATGTCTTCCACCTATGTGGCTGACCTGTGGCAGACGTGAACAGTTCGTCTCCTGTTCCGATACTGAAACCGGAGCGCACCTCTGTCAAGGCGAAACTGCGCAAGAAAGGTCAAACTCCAACTGAAGATAAGAAAGCCGCTCACGTGAAAACGTCTAAGAGGAAGAGAGCACCTATGGATGAGGACCCTGTTCTTCCGGATACCGGGTTGGTTCAAGAGACTGCTGAACCTCCAGCTAAGAAGTTTCGTGGGGAGGAACAGCAAGGTTCTTCGCTTCGAACGAGGAGGACCGACTCGCGTATTCTCCGTCCCCACACGACTGCGGCTGCTCGGACGACTCAACGATATCGCGCGAAAAAGGATAAGACCTCATCTCCGCTCTCGAAGACAGGCGTCATTGACTACGACGAGCTGCCCGGCAATCCTGTAGCTTCGGACGCTCGTTCGCACACACCTCCTGCTTCGAAACCTCCTCGGCATGGAAGGAAAAGACAGTGGGCACAATGCCGCAGACGTATCAGCGCGAAGCACACGTACGACCAAGGCAAACGTAAAGGAAGAACGATCGCACGCATCTGGCACTGCACTTCCTGCGGATCTCGACTTCGTCTCAGCTAACGGGAATGCTTTGTATACCGAGGATCTGGAAGACGAGGAAGAGGTTACAACCCTGCTGACGAAACCATCGAAGCCAAGTGTCACCGTGGTTGAGAGACCCGTCGTAGAGGCGTTGAAGGCGTCGGCTGCCTCTTCGGCCTCAGGCATGAATCCCTTTGTTAGTACTACCCCAACTGCGAAAGAAGCCGAGGGTGTTGGTGAGAAGCGCAAGGTAAGCCATCAGGATATACGTTCAGTGTCTATTCGTACTACGTCTATGTATATAGGTCAAGTCAGAGGGCAAGAAGAAGTCGAACAAGATGCCATGGCTAGCTGCGACGAAAGAGACTGGCAAAGCCGGGGTCGGGAAGTTACCTGATTCGGACGCTCAGGAATGTCTCACCGCCGCTGGCACGTCTGCAGAACACCGGCTCGAGGTAGCTGCGAAGAAACAAAACAATTACCGGAAGCCGACAAGGTAGAGGCGTAATCGCACTTTGTATCCCCAGTCCTCATCCGATGACGATACGATTTAGGCAAAGACGACCGCAAGCATGGAATTCAGCCAACGAAGAATAGGAGGTACGTCTAGCTTTAAGTACGAGGCTCGCTACGATATTCGTTGTTCTGGCAGACCCCAGGGCTTCCGTAGCGCGTGCACCTGTCACTGCACCTCACATCGAGACAATCGATCTCACGCATGACGATACTCCCGTCAACACAGGAATGCGCCTTTGCCGTGTTGAAGAGACCGTCTTCCCCGCTCCTTCAGACCGACCCCGAACATACTCTGGTCGACCCTCCTCAATTCTCCACGTCGACTCCCTTCCGTAAACTGAGGCTGCAGCTGGTGCAGGGTCAACGGCTAAAAGCGCACGTTGCGTCACATTCGCACCGAACGTTGAAGAGAGACCGTCGTCGCCCTCTCCTCTGGGCGCGGACCCTATGCGAAAGCCGCGAGGTCGACCACTCTCATGCTCACTCCATAGGTGAGGAGCAGAAAGCTAGTGGTAGGCAACGAACAGGTCCAACGTCCGATCCCAGTCACTTATGTTCTGTCTCCATATAGTGAAGACGAAGTTGCCTTCTCATACGAGGGTCGACATAAAAGGCAAAACCATGAATTCTCCGGGCATGCAGAGATCCACGCCACACAAGAATAATGCCAATGTCGATGACATTGTCGACGTTCTTGAGGAGCTCCAACAGGTGCGTTCCAGTGGATGTGCGAAGGTTTTACTCCAATTCTCTTTCAAGGCAATTCTTCATCGTATCACGCAGAGATTCGAGGCGTTAGGGAAGAGGTGCGCTTCGGGCGCAACACTCTGTTATCCGAGGCTGCTGAGGATTTGTTGCATATGCGCAACGAGAGGTCAGTTCCCTATGGTGTCATTGGTATTTGGGCCCACTGACCGTCGTGCACTGGGCAGTGTCACTCATTTCAATCACCTGATCGACCTCGAAGCAGAATACGCAAAGTTAGGTAGGACTCTCGCAGACGGATACGAGCAGCTCCTCGAGAAGGTCAGGACATTCGCTCGGACTGGCGCGGATGGTGGGAGATCACGACCGCGGAGTATGATTCAGCGAATGCCGGTCGACCTGGCCGCCGTTCCTGCATGCTTTCGTCCTAGCAACTGATGCGTTTATGAAGCCCAGCCATAATGCCTCGATGACCCGTAGAACGAATATTTGTGTGCTTCCAATGCAGAATGTTGGTTGTAGAATAAATCCGTCGAGTCTGAGAATACGAATGCAACCGACCACTGCCAGTCTGGATGATAGTACCCTGTTCACGAGAGTCAGAGAGCGAGCCCGACATTGACGCGTCCATCAGGTGATCGTGCATGCTCTGTATCATCTACCTGTCTTGCTATCTCGTCTTCTGCAGTGTTAACACTTGTCGGATGAGCATCCACATTCCATTCGAGCTCGTCGAGTTCCAGACCCATGCGAGTAGTGTCTGACTCTGACAAATTCAATGAGGCAAGGCAACGCGGCCTTGAGCTGGAACGGAGGTTGAACAGAAACCGCGATATGCAGATTGGGGGCAATCTAGAATGGATGTCAGCGCACGCCGGTGAGAGAACCCAAGTGATGCTAACGGCGTCAACAGAAATGTCATAAAATCGAAGCCCTAACGTGTCGTCGTTGAGTGCACCGATCGATCAGAAACATGATGCAACTCACACTGTTATACACCTGAATGATAGCTTGAGCGATATTGAGACAGGTGATCGCTCTGTAAACCGAGGGTATTACCGTTAATACAGCGTAGACCGAAAGTTCAGAAGCGTCACTTACGCGAAGTAGAGTGTGCCTACTCCAGTGCCTGATTAGTCGCTCCAAGAGCACTATGACGCGCGTGAACTCACCATCCCGTAACAAGATGGTGACCAGTGGTGCCTTTGCTCGAGCTTGCATAGCCGCTCTCTTGATGCCCCATGTTTTCCACCACGTCATGCTGAGGACGACAGCGTCCGATAGGATGGTCGTGACGGCACTGATTACCAAGCCTGGATTCAGGAAGTTGTCAGGATAGATCTGCTTTTTAGTGGGCACCTCATACATCTGTTGACAGTCAACACTCTGACGCGGACACATGAGGTGATGTATGACAGGAGAATCACCTGTAGTACGTGGCTTCCGAGACATTTTCCAAGTTGTTGGCGCATGTGGCTTTGTTACCATGGATTTGAAGAGAGAATCTAGTCTTCGCAAGTAGGTGCTACTCGCCATCATTTCAGAGCAAAGCGAGAAAGGGTGGTGATCATAAACTCACGATGTTCGCGAGCACGGTCGTCATTCCCAAAAACAGTACAAAGACGAACGCAGTCCAGCTGTAACCGCCGATGGCAAACGCTCTCAGAGCTGCGAATACTAGGGATCGCGTTGGTTCGGGGGTGGCTCGCGTTGAACGAGCCTTGGCTTACAGGCCTCGGTGGTTTCTAGTGCGAAGATGCATCCGGCAATGCATGTGCTGACAACGGCACAGCTACATGGGAATATTAGCGAAGACGTACTACTATCGCAGATGGCGAAGTTTACCCCTGTGCAGATGGTCAACAATCAGAAGCAAGTCTTGCATACGCATAGTGAGATCGCCCCTACCCTAGTGTCAAGCTGGGCGAATTCGCCAAGGTTGAGTAGTGCAAAGAGCAGCAACGCATACCGGTTGGCGAAGAAAAGTAGCTTGGATGGCGCCCATTCGCTTCTCCAAAAGTGCCGCAACTCTTCTTCGATTGTGAGTGTATGTTCGAAAAGGATCAGCGCTGACAAGAGATGATCACGGATATTTTTTAGTGTCATTAAGACGTAGTACTCACCACAGACGGCTGCGCCACCACTGTTGACCATGAAGCTCAACGTCTACCTGTAAGTATGCAGCTGAGTTCGCAGACCAACCACATATGCTCACTTCTGCCGAAGAAAACTCTCTGAGGAGAGGGGCAGTACTTGCACGGGTTGAGATATAGACATCTTCACTTAGTGCGCATACCATGGGGGCGGGGGCTTGGGCGATGTCAAGACGAGAGCCTTTAAAGGTACTTCCCGGAGCTATTGCAGGGTAAATCGAGCCTGAACACGAGAGCATCGATCACACCTATAGTGACAGCCTTCTGGACTGCGCATATTGATCGAAGCAACGACGGCACAAACGGACCCTGTTGCAAGGCTACGGTCAGCCTCATCTTACGACTCGAGAGTCTGAAAAATGACTACGCACACAGTGTCGTACATACGTCTCCCACACAGTGTCGTACATACGTCTCCCTGTCAAACGTTGACGGAATGCATGCAACGACCCTCAGGTTGAAGTGACGGGGAGCCAGTCTGTACGCGGATTCACGTTGGGCATCGGCCACGGCGCTAAGATTGCTATTGACCGCTACTTGGCCAATGCCGGACACAGCAAGCGGTGTTGCGGTATCTTCGCAGTGTGAGATGAGAATATCGGCACGAAGGCAAGATCCGCCGAGAAAGCGGTGTTGTGGGGATGTTAGCCTCAAAGAGAACGGAAGCGTACCTGACCGTAGCTCGTTGTCCCCAAGCTTCAAGAAAACAGGCCGCAGTTCATGGAAGTCGTCATTGCGAGTTCGGACTCCTCGTCATATGGCATAGACTTGCGAACCACCTTCAGCCTAAGCCTGGTGTCAATCGCTCGCGTTCAGTAGTCTTCTTCATAGAGCGGTTCCACGCTGACCGATGCTGATTGACATGGCATGCTGTGGACCTGAGGTGGGGGCTAAGTCTGATCTGGAGCTGATCCGTGCACAGTCAACAAGTGAGCGTTCATACTGATCGACCATGATATTGAACTCACCACCGCGCTGCATACTTAATCGCAGTCATCTCGGTTTCTCCTGACTGATCTTCAGAAGGCTCGCGCGATTCCGAGTCCCAATTCCTTGAGTTATAAAAACTCGGCATGCTGTACACGTCCCCCGAACTCGGGAACAGTGCACAAAAGGCTGAAAATGACTTCAACGCCTGCGCAGTCAAGGTGCGCTAGCGAACAGGCCGATACGGCAATATGCATCTGTGATCCTTTCCACTGTCGCTAAGCTTCCCATTATCGATGCATGAGATTACAGACTTACTGCGGTGTCGAGATCCGGGGTGGCCATCGTGCTTCAGCTGGAAAGTAGGAGGGTACAAGAGGTCGTGAACAAGAGAAGCGTGGCATGATACGCGGTCGAGACATTTTTGCAATGATAAATATGGATTGGGAATTAGGTTTCTAGCTGTCATTGCCAATGCCTGTCACTGCGAAGCAGTGCTGCCAGACTTTGGTTGTGTATTTCGTCACACGCAGAAACGACCTGCTTGTACAATATGATTCGAAAGAACAGAAGATCTTGCCAGAGTCAATCAGTGAACAGCATCAAGAAGTTTTGGTGCTCACCGCATTAACGACAAGCACCGACAACTCCCTACTCGACCTCTCAAGCTTCACCCACATGTCTTGCTTCGATCGCGGTCATCTCAGTGCCCTCGGTCTGGTGTTCGCTTTGCTCCCCGGGTAATTCCCAAGCCCAGGTATCTAGCTGGTCGGAGCCGAGCATGCTCCCCATGTCCCCGCGACACGGTGCGCGAAGTACACACTTCCCGCTGGGGCGGTCTCCGATTGCGAAGTCGACGCTGTTGCGAGCTGCGACAGACTCGAGCTGGAGTGGAGGTTGAAGAGGAAGCGCGAGATGCAGATGGCGGGGAGCCTGCAAGGACAGCACCGATCAGTGTGTCAGTTTCAGTCAAGGGAACTGTACGTACGGTGTGAGGAAATAGGACAGGTAGTCGATGGCCTGGAGAGACAGACACGAATGAATATGCTGGATGAGACGGGCGAGCTGGTCGAGACTCACCCCATCGTATATCTGGACGACTGCTTGTGCGATATTGAGAGCTGCCAACGCGCTGGTCGAGATAGCACATCAGTATAAGAGCATTCCCTTAAGTCCGTGAACGACATACGCAAAGTATAACGAGCCTGTACGGTACGATATAATCATGAGTACGGCGCAGACGCTCAAGGAATAAACTTACCATCCCGCAACAAAATAGTCACAAGTGGTGTTGACATCCGAGCGTGTTCGGCTGCTTTCTTGATCCCCCATGTCCTCCACCATGTAATCGCGAGCACGAGAGCGTCACAGAGGATCGCGCTGACAGCACCTAAAATAAGGCCTACGTAGTGAAATGTGAACATCCGAGCGCGTCAACAAATACGACAGCGCACATCTATCAAAAACGGCTCATCATTCAAAGTGTGATATGATGGTGCGTGAGGGGACATACCTGTAGTAGGATTCGCCGGAGACATCCGGGGTGTTCGCGCATGCCACTGCACTGCCATAACTTTCGAGATAGTAAGTCGTTTTGGCGATTAGATACTGGGCGCAACTACCCATTCAGATCTTGCGAATGCAGGCAAAGCTCAACACTCACGATATTCGGCCAGATAGTGAGAGAGCCAAGTATCAGGACGAGTAGCGCGGCCGGCCAGTTGAATCCACTGATTGCGAATGCTCTCAGGGCAGCAAATACTAACGTACAACTTGAAGGTCAGTAATGTTCGTGTTCCCTTCAGTCATTCTTACCTGCTTCTGTAGCGTAGAGAATGAAGATACAGAGATTGAGTACGACACTTAAACCTCCGCAACTAAAACAGCGTCAGCTATCAGACCGGTACGGAGATGAGCACCTATTACCCCTTGCGACATCGTTGAGCTAAGGTATCAACCGTTTAACATAATGGCAACTTACTGCAGTGTTCGAAGGTGCCATTCCACCCAGATTGAATAGAGCAAATCCCAATAGGGCGTAACGGTTCGTGAAGAAAAGCACTTTGGATCCTGTTAGCCTTCCATGCCAGAAATGCTGCACCTCGTCAAGAATCGTGATCATATGCTCATAGACAATCAACGCTAATACCCGTTGATGAGACGCGGTATCATAGAGCGTAGATACAGACGTACCAGAGATAGCAACGGTGCAATAGTTGGCCGTGTAACTGCCGGTGGAGACAAGGTTAAATCGAACACCAAAGACTGACTCGCTGAGAACTCACTATTCAGTCATGAACACCGCGGCGTACGGCGGCGGGACTTCCTCCGGTTCAGAGGTCGCCATCGTCAGCAGCAATCGTTAACAGAGCGTCCTGCGTGGGGCTATGTACAGCTGAAGTTTGCATGGCGCGTTCTCTCCGAACTCTATAAACTGGACGCGGCGCGTAAAGTCACGCCAAGCGAACGGAGTGCCCATGACGCGGACGCCTGCTAGTAGGCTGTGCTTGCAGTACTGAGATTCCCTAAGATTAATGACCTCGCGGTGAACTAAATAGCCCCAAGCGCGTTGTGATACGGACTAATATGGATCGCCCGAATGTCAGCACAGCCACGATAAGCTATACTTATGGGCGCTGCTGCGCTGCACCACTCCGCATTCTGCCCAAGCTAAGTACGTGAATGGGGCAAGGAACTCAATGATGCAGGAGGAATCATCGAGGTCGCTTCAACGTCGCATCATTTGCGACGGGCTTTCCGGAATCCGAGGCGATACACCTCGCTAGGCTAATGGCGTAATGATACGATCTCGACGCTGAACCATCTGCAGGTTATGATCTAGAGTCATGTTAGATATGCCAACCGCACGTAGCAGACCGATTACAATACATACCAGTATTATCAGACCAGGTCAGGATGACTGTTCGGACGCAGCGGTCAGTCACACAGCCACTGCCAGTGTTCGCCGGTACCGGCGAGCGCGCCCAGAGCCTATCTCTTGTGTCCAGTCCAGGCCTACCAGGAATGTATGCTGAATGACCCCAAGGGTCGTCGCACTGAGCTGGCGCGAGGTCATGAGAGGAAAGAGAAAGATAGAGCTTGGATAGAGCCAAGGTCTGCCAAGGTACACGGGCCGCCAGACTGTCGGGAGAGGAGATCAGATCTCAAGGACTCGGAGATCTCCGCCAAGTCTGTGGCTGGAGGAGTGCGGCGAACTGGAGGGGGAGGACATGGTAAGGACTGTACTTACTCACAACGTCCATTCGTTTACTTCAAAATCTTCCGTGGTCCCAGGGGAAGAACGGCATAGCGAGATATGGGATGTCATGTCCTTCAGAATGATTTACACTTTCGTATTATACAACGCGCTTGCAATGTTCCTCTCTCGACACGGACGACCAGCGGAGCACCTTCTAACAAGGACAGCCCTCCGGCTGCGCGTCGTACGCACTCGCCATCCCGCCTTGCGTGCGACTATGCCTTGCTTCCCTTGGCAGCCTTCGGGGCCCCGGCGGGCGCACCGTTCTTGGCTGCCGCGCTCTGGGCGCGGGCGGCGAAGCCGTTCTTGCCCGTGTCCCCACCGGACTTCGCCTAACAGCGCATGAAATAACAAAGTTAGAGACCCGAGGCGGGTACTATGAGCGCGAGATTGCGCACACCTGAGTGGACTGTATGCGTGATGCGTCCGAACCGGACATCTTGTTGCCAGCACCACCGCCGGCTGCGTTGAGGACGAGTTGTCAGCGGCGCTGCGAGGAGGGGGAGACGGGAGGACACTCACTAGCACGAGATCCTTTCGCTGGCATGTTGAACTGAGAAGTTGGAAAGTGTAGGACGGTAGGCTGGTGTGGTGGATGAAGCTGGTACTGAGCTACAACCCTCAAGCCGTCGAGCTTTTATAGCCGTCAGGACTGAGGCAGAACGCAGAGTACGCCATTCGATGCGAGACATCCGCCGTTGGTCGCAGCAGGATGCGCGACGTGCGCATTGGGACGACGTCAGACGATCGCTCGCGAGCAGTCATTGCGGATGCAGAGCGAGCCCATTACGCGTGCGCTCCGCTGCTGAGAGTGGTCAGACGATCTGGCCAAATTACCTCGACAGACCTGGTACCGTGTTCGCGAACAATCCGCAGCTGACGTGCCGGATCTCAGGGGGAAGGAGGATAAGCAAGGATGCAGTCATTGTACGTACTTGCCTGCCAATCCGAGGCGGATGTGTGATGGCCACAGCTCGCCGACGCGATCGGATACCTTCCGCAGTACATATACATGCCAGAGTACCTGAGCCAGGTTACATGGATGATCGGCGACCTTCGAATGTATCGTTGCCGATCGACGTGCAACTCCTCGTCTGCGGCACTTGAACAAGAGGTATTCAAGCGGGTTCCCGTCTACGTGCAAGGCGCTGCGCGGGAGCAACGTTCTCTGAGTACCGTGCATGGCACAAGGTGTCGGCCATACACCTCCGCAGGACGAGCCAGGGCTATTTGAGTTAAAGTTCCGGCGGCTTTGCGTGGTTGGCTCTGTGAGAGCCTCAGAGAGCGGAGATGAGTTGAACTTTGTCCGTTGAGCCACCGCTTTACGTCGTTGGACGGCGCGATTCCCGGAGATCGCGCGAGACTCGCGGACGTGGAAAAGATACCGCCCGACCTTTCCGAAGGTTCTCTGGCATATCTGGCAAGTTTGAGAGCACAGTCGAGCGCAGACGGTTGACCAACTTACATGAACTGGCTCGTCCCGCGACTTTGACCAGAAGACTAGTGTCTTAACTGCCGTCAGTCAAGAGTAGGCTATGCTGCGTTCAAATGGCCATCTAGGAAGCTCTTCAGTGTCCACGAGTAGAGCATCTGCGAGGGAAGGCGATCAAACAGCTCCACGTTAATTTCGCTGGAACGTCGCATAAAACACGGCATGTAGACAGTCGGCGGTGCTGTACCAGTCAAACTTCAGACATATGTCTGAGGGCTGAGTTGCACTTGTCAAGACGATAGCCACGTCATGAACTCCCCTTGCCAGTCTCTTTCTGCCAAACCTCGCAGATGCGGCTGTCCCATTCAATAACCACGAATGGTCCACGCATGTGCGTAGATCTTTCCCACTGAGACAGGGCGTTCACGAGGACAGTCATTGAGTGGTTCACTGTCTTCGGTCGCACAGAGTGGAGTCGAACTCTTGTTGACATCACAGCTTCGAAATCATGTCTAGAGCGAAAGCTGACTTTTGCACCTTCAAATGTGATATACGTCGGCAGAGAAGTGCTGAATCATATAGGACGTAGTACGCACCTCCTCCTGCCACTCAGCCCTTGCAGTAGTGGCGTGAGCTCGGGATAATCGGCCTAGTCGTTTTTGAGTCATGCATGTGGCTGCGTCATCTTTCGTTGTACGCATCATCTGACTCGGATTCCACACTGTTTATTGGATTCAATGGGAGTGAGACAACGAGCGAACAGTCGAAGCGCGAGCGTCGAGACCGCACTCTGCATGTGGGATGGGGAAGGATGGGGATAAGGATATCGGCCGAAGCCCCTGTAATGCAATCTTATCAGATAACTTTGATTGACGGTCCTGGGATCTTATCAGATAATGGTTTAGCCACACCCGAACGGCCGACTCCTCCTCAGCTCCTCCTCCCTCATTCGCCAGCCTTTGAACTGGCATCATGCCGCGGAGGGTGAGCAAGTCATTCGGCATTCAATCACGCAGGTCATGATGTTTCAAGTCATTCGACTCTTTTCAAGCCGTGAACGTCGGGGGGCCTGGTTTGCGATATAACGGTCGTTGCGTTCGCCACTCGGACTGGACTTCACGAACGCCTCCTGTTCAAGTCTAAACGGTAGCGAACATCGCGAGGAACAATGGTAACGGCACTGAAGAAGACAGTGGTCGTCCTTGGGTTGTCATACGGAGGTGAGTGACTCAGGGAACGCCGCTACATCTACCCCACTCACCCTTGACAGGTGCGCATGCTGCGCGCACTCTCTCGCAGCGGCTCCCCAGGGGCTGGCGCGTCGTCTGCATCGACCGAAACACACATTTCAACCATCTGTATGTCCTGCCACGATTTGCCGTAGTCCCCGGGCACGAGCACAAGGCCTTCATCCCGTACCAACCCATGATGACACTCCACGACCCGACGCCCGTCGCCGAGACCGTACTCCTGCATGCCCACATCACGTCGCTTGCGCCCAACTCGCTGACGCTCTCGCACGCGTTCCCCGAGCACGGCATTGAGGGACCGGAACGGAGACTCGACTTCGACTATGCGCTGTACGCGCTCGGAAGCCACCTGCCGGCGCCCATCAACCTCTGGGGGCCTGTCAGCGACGACCCGGACGTGTTCGCTGTCACGAAGAGCACGGTGCAGGACGTCGTAGGCAAGCGCCAGTCGCCCTCCGGTGTGGCCGAGGGGAAAGGCTCTGCGTATCAGGGGACGAAGCCGGAGGCGATCAGCTGGCTGCAGCGGTTCGGGGAGCGAATCAAGAGTGCGTCGAGTATTCTTGTTGTGGGTGGAGGACCTCTTGGCGTTCGTGAGTACTTGCATCCTGTTCAAACATCTGCGGCCTGCTCACATCTGCTCAGATACTCGACGGACATCAAGGAGAGGCACCCGTCGAAGCACGTCACCCTCCTCCATTCTCGTACACAGCTTCTACCAACCTTTGTCAAGGGCATGCACGACGAGATCGTCTCTACACTCACCGAACTAGACATCCCCACCATCCTTGGCGACAGGCTCGATCTCGCCTCTGTCAAAGAGGGCAAGACAGTGATTAACCCGGACGGAAAGAAGGAGCGCGTCGTCCGGACAGTGAGCGGACGAGAAATCCGGGCCGAACTCATTGTAAGCAGCTTCAACATGAACCTAGACTAAGCTTGTACTCACATCTTCCGCCCCAGCTTTTGTGCACGGGCCAGGTTCCCAACACAGGTCTCATGGCTCAAGCAGTTCCCGAGGCGGTCATCTCGGAAGGCTTTAAGAAAGGCCAGACTCGCGTCGCCCGGACAATGCAAGTGGCGGTGCCCGCTCCCTCGCCCAAGTCGCACGGCATCGACTCCGTCCGAACAGTGCTCAACGGGCTCAGCCTGTCAGACAAGCGCGCTCAGAACGGAGACAAACCAGTTCATCTACCATATCCGAACCTCTTCGCCGTCGGTGACGCGGTGGACGGGTTCGGCGCGAACAACGCGGGGAGGAACTCGTACTACATGGCGGAGGTGCCGTGAACAACATCTGAAGCTCATCGAGCGATCAGAGGCGGGAATCAAGTCGGGGCTCAGCTCGACCGATACGAGCCCGGTCCTCTTCGAAGGCCATCAAGATCTCGCTGGGGATGGTGAGCACATCCTGTCCAAGCGCATCTAACAGTAGGCTGACCGCGGGTGTGCAGCGCAAGCAACTCGTTCAGAACGAGGAGGGGCAGGCCGTGACATCGATGGACGGCGTGGAGGACCTGCACGCGCCGAGCATGTGGGACCTTTACGGCGTGAGCACGGACGACATGCACCGGTGAAATGACGCGCGGGCACGTTGTTCGCGATCGCCGCCGTTCTTAGACGGTCTCTGCTTGTTTGCGGACATACGACTGCCGGGTGTGTACGATAGACAGCAACCGATGTGGCTGGTTCGGTCGGAGTATGTGTGGTGGATTGAGTTGCTTCTGGGCAGTGCGCGCGACGTGCTCATGGATGTGGTAGGTCCGTTGTGGTCGAGCGAGTTATTCATGCGACGGTCTGCACGCATCGTCTTCGTCGAAGCACACTCGGCACGTTCGGCTTTGCACGGGCTGGAGATTGTCTATCCCAGTTTGGAATCGCCGTCTCTGCGCCTCTCTTCTTTCAGAGACTACCCGCAGTTGTCCCAGCACTCGGCGACCTACAGCAATGCGTACGTGGACTACGACCGACACGTCGACTTCGTCGAAGGGGAGGGAAAGGTCGCCTGACCAGCCGACGCTCTTCCACGCACACCTCTGTGCGGCCGACATGAAGTGCTTGCGAAACCGTATCTACAAGTTTGGGCGCGGTCCGTCAACCAACAGCAATTTGTGCTCGGTCACCGAGGTCAGCCTATAAGAGGGGTCGCTCGAGGGTAAGCAAGACAGGCGTCCATCACCGCGACAACCTACACACTGTATCTTTGCTCAGCCGCTCTCCAAGTTATTCAATATGCCATCTTTCGGATCCCGTACCAGTAAGCATCCCTGTCCCCTCGCTGAGCCACAGACACTGACCTGTACCCTCTAGCTGGTGGTGCCGCTGGCGCCAAGACGACCCCGAGCGATGCATCGCGCATCCAGTCCACCCAGGTAGGTGAAGGTCCACTGGTATCACCATCGCTCTGCTGACGTGCACCATCTTCGTGGCTGTCAGGCGAAGTCCGGTGGCGACGTGGCAAGGGCGGCTTCGCTGCGCGCGCCCAGGGCGCTGCGGCGCGTAACGCTGCTGCCGGGGCTGCGACCCCTGCGACTCCGCCAACCAGTTCGACGGCGGCTCCGGGCGCGAAGGCTGCCAAGGGCGCGAAGTAAATGCCGAACAGCGGTTTGCTAGATGCTGTGGGCGCATCATGTACCTGGTACTGGATCGCACACGAGTATAAATGAATGAAGCTGTCCATGTGTCTCACCTCCATTTGCGAGACGACGCGGCTCAGAGTGACCTGGTCCGTATGTCTCGGCGCGAAGCTGTCCATGCAGGAGAGCTGGTTGGCTTCGGGTCATGTATTATGTTTGTTCGAACGACGTAGGAGCAGTGAGAAGACTTTAGGTCCAGAACCGAGGTAAGTATCAAGGCACAACAGCTCGTCCGTCACCACGTTGAAAACGTGGCACCAGCATACTACGAGCGGGAAAGGAACCCAAGGTCAGCAAAAGTAGATCCAACGACGTACACACTGCTAGTAACTGCAGTCATACACACGCACAATGAACAAGCAGAAGCAATCCAGTATCCGGTACATACAATATGACAATGAGTTCTATGATACAAACTATGTGTAGTCGGTGACAGTATGGTGAGAGTTGTGACAATGCGACGGGACTACTGTCAAGAATCAGCGTCATTTCCTGACACGAGTAGAACACGTCTGGCTTACCATGAATGAAGGTATAAGAGCCAAGCAACGGCCCACTACTCTGACCAGTGCCGCCAACCCCAGTAATCGCCAGCAAGGTGCCACCGAGGTGGCCCTTCGACCCCGAGGGCTGCCCGGACGCTCTCCACATCATCCTCGTCCGGCAAGTCTTCCCGCTTCAAATCGAAGTTGGTATAGACTGCGACCAACAATCGTGTATCGTCCCGAGGACCCAGCATTGTCCACTCCAGCTGTACAAAGTCTTTGTGTATCGAGGGCCAATGCTCCTCCTTGAAAGCGGGGAACGAGCGTATGATAGAACTGATCTCGCTGACTTTCCCACCAGAGCGATCCAGCAGCTTGTGATCGCGTGCAAACTGGAATAGAGTGGCCCGCGGGGCGCGCCATCCGTAGCACATAGTAGGTGGTCTGTACGGAACGCTGCTCGTGGGTATGAGAAGTCGGGGAAGTGTGTCAAATGGCTCTAAGTTCTTCAGGTACGATGTAATCTAAAACCTTGTCAATGACGCCTTACAGCAATATTAATATGTGCAAGTACACAATACCTCGCTACGCTTGGGCCTGGCTTTGTACGTGAAAGGGCTTTGCAATTCGCGTTTGGCGCCGGGTAGATCGAGACTGGGCAGTACGAGATGGCGGGAAGATCGCGCCTTAGGCGTCGGGAGAGAATGAGAGGATCTCGTCTTTGCTACGGGAAGAGAGTTAGAGGATTGTGCTTTAGGCATCGCGGACTCGAAGTCAATGAGCAGGTGGAAGTCTGTTGCAACGGCCCGAGTGAGGTTGCAAGTACTTAGATCATCGTTGCGCGTGGCCACGTAGAGGTCAATGTCTCACCTTCAAACCTGGACCGATTTTTATCTTTGTCAGGAAGTGTGCACTTAGTAGGTGTCAAGGTGACGACTTGCGGTCGGCCACATCTGAGATCTGAGATCTGGATCATGCGTCGCGGAACTATTCTGAACGAAACATAAGTACCAAAATGGGATGATATTGCCTCCATTGTTCGAATAGCCGACGGGGTTGAAACGTCGATTCGGATGCCCCAAGAGTGGTCTCGACGCGCGTTGGAACATCTTTCCATCTCAGTACCATCTACTCAGAGCCGTAAGCCAACCCAAGTTCAATCAAGATGATTGTGGACCACTTCCCTCATGTTGATGCGCCTGGGATGATTCGTCCGTGTCTTGATGTCCCGTTCGTGCCTTATCAGCGTCCGTTGAAGAGAGCGGTACGTACCAACGTTAGATATCCGTGCATTTGGTCTTCATTCAGTTCCTAGGATGTCAAGAGGCTTGCAGAAAGCGAACCATTCTCCTCCCTGCCTCGGAGTCTGATCCCTGACGAATCAACCGATTTGGCACCGCCCGTCATGCACTTCGCATTGGAGATGGTGTACGGAGCCCTCGTCGCATATGCCATAGAGCGAGGCGTGGCTGTCTACTACCCCCGGACGAAACCGACGGCCAGTACGACTCAGACGTCGATACCGATTCCGTGGACGAGCCAGCCCACCAGTCGCGAAGACTGCACTTGACGGAGAGGCCACCGTCGACCAGGGTGGCGATACCGGCAGGCAGCCGAAGAATGCCGAGGTTGACGTCGGCGCGAGCATGGAGAGGGGCTTGCAGGCAATGGTGGAAGACACGGGTGCACAAATCTCGATGAATTGCTCCGGATCGCATTTGGCACCCAACGCTCGGTAGCGCGCCAATACTCACTGATCGTCTCTTTCTACACCAACTACCATCTCGCAAGAGACGACGTGCCTAAGACAGGAGAGATCGAGAAGATGTGCGCTGTTCTTGGGACTGAGCGCCCTCCGGCGTGGTACGTTGACGGTTACAAGATCACCTGGGTACCGTTCAACCGCAAATGATTTTGGAGCTAGAAGGACTGGTGCTGTTCAATGCATGTCAGTACATAGTATGTTACTCAAACTCGACGGCTCGAATGGATTGTGAATACTCATCGGTCAAGTATTCAATACTCACGCTGCAGAAGACGAGATACCAAGAGATACCAAGACGGTAGACGATGCGGAGCATGTACGATCGCCTGATGAACGCATCGAGCTCGTCCTCTGACTTCCGTAAAGAGCGTGACTATCATCTGGACTGGCAGTGGTCGGCTGCACTTGTTGACTCGAACTCTTCAGATGTACTTTGCAACCACATTCCCGTGCAACAGTACTAAGGAAGCACTGATTAGCAGTGGTCAAGCATGCAGCAACGACAGCTTACCATAACGTCAATGGTCACCATCCCGGTCTCATAGTGCTCCGACCAGAGCCACTGGTGACTATCCAGATACCACTTCGGCGACCCCTACAATCCTAGACATTGCCGAATCCTCTCACTGATCGCCTCGTCCGGCGAAACATCGCGCTTGAATTCGGAATTAGAGTGGACTGATACGAGCAGCATTGACTGGTCCTTCATCCCGATGGGCGACGTATAGAGCCGGAGGAAGTCCATGTCGATGTCGGCTACGCCGTCGACCCGGATCGTCGCATGTATGCTTCATGCATCGTTACAGTGAGAGAGAGCCGCATGCGTTGAAGCCGCCTAAGAATTTCGGTCTTCGCGTAGGCGAACAGGACCCTCTCCGGGGCCGACCATGCATGTATATCGACTACTGGGTATGAGGATGCGAGTGAGAGGAGATGACGGCGCAATGGCCTACCTCCGTCCACGCCTCCTCTCGCAAAACGCGAACGGGACGGTGAACGGGCAGCGTGTTCCCGGAGGGTCGAGCGAGCGCAGAGCGATAGTATAAGAAAGGGGATGTTTATGCTAGTACCCTTGAATTAAGTAGAGGCGGAGCGGTTTGTCATGAACTCACAGATGCTGAATCGTCTGCGGACTACGCGATACGCGTTACCCGGCAGGTCAAGCTTCGAGCTCAAGGCTTGCTACTGAGAGCGACATGGCTTGATGAGGCTATCTGGTGCCGCAGCAGCATAGAGTAGCGTCTGACAGAGTCTTGTATAGCGTAGTAAGAATACAGCGTACGTGCAACTATATCTATGATACAAGATGCGTGAGGAAAAATGCACGAGCAATCTAGGATGAGGGAGGAGGGTGGGCTGGCGACGTGTCAATACGAGAGCAGTCTGAAAGCGTGCAGTCTGAATCTGGGTATCCTCGACGAGGTATGAAGGTGGCGCTAAAGATCAACCGTCAGCGCAAATCAGAAAGTTAAGGGCGACAAAAAGTAGGCTTACCCTGAAGCGGTGAGAAAAGGGGCGGAAAACGACAGCGCAGCATCACCAATACGACCACCGCCAGTCCATACCATCCAAGAACCACCTCGGGGATCCTCTGAGATCCAACGCTTTCCGTATCAGCTCGATAGCATTGTCCGATGGAAGGTCCCTCCGCTTCAGATCGTAGTTGGTGTATAACGATATGACGAGCGTTCTGCGCTCCATGCCGCCAAGAAGCGTAGAACGTAACTCGAGCAAAGTGTCGGGGATCAGTGCGCCGCATTTCTTGCTGATTACGCCCAACGCTCGTTCCATGGTATCGAACTCGCTGAGTTCGCGACCATATTGTCTCGTCAGCTTATGCGATCGTGCATAGTCGAGGAGCAAGTCTCGAGGAGCGAGCCACGCATAGCGCATGACGGGTGGCTTGTATGCGAGTCGACGGGAAGCAATGAGGGCACGGGGTAAGGTGTCGAAGGGCTCTGCGGCGACTATATAACCCTCAACCTAATAGAGGTCAGTGACGAATTTCAATCAAACCAATCAAGACATTCACCTGATCGTATCTTGGCCTAACTTTCGTGAATGCAAAGGGCCGATGAAGCTTGCGTTTAGTGCCCGGCGGATCGAGAGTTGGAAGGTCGATGGAGTGAGTGGAACGATGTTTCTGCATGATATGATGGTGCTGCTTTGAGAGTGTATGATCGTCAATGATCGAGGGAAGGGGTTGCACACTGCTGAGGGCAGACGCAGACTGTGATGGTTGAAGTCAAAGGGCTGGCAGGTGGCTAAGACATGATGCAACCGTGGGAATCGTGGCCAAGTCCCACGTCGCGTGATCAGGGAGGAGCCGACAGGAGCCGAGATCCGAGATCGCATTGTGGTTGATCCGATGCAGACGGTTCGCAGTTGGATCCTTAATCTAGTTATTGGATCGCGGCCACCGCTGCCTGCTGGCAGTCGCCCGCACGCCCGACCTCAGGCTATACCGAACACTGAACTTTCGCCAGACTGGCTGCGGCCAAGTCCATATACCAAGAAGGGAGTCCCGGAACTGCTTTCGAGTCCGACGCACAGCGGCTGGTAGCCGGCGACATGCCACTGGCACGCCTGGCCCCTGGTGGGCTCTGAATCATCGGTTTGAGTACTGTATCTCGTTCAAGGTTATTGCTGGGTTATTGTGTCTTTCTTCGTAACGCGTTTCTACCTAAGCTCTTCACTGCTTCATGTCATATCCCCGATTACTACTGTGCTGGTATGTTACACTAAACTTATACTCGAGGAAAATCGGCAATTATAATACATCGTCGCTCTGCTGTTTAGTGAATACGTATTTGCGGGCGTAAAAATGAAACAGAACACTTCGGGAAACCTGTCAAAGAAACTGTAATGTACAACACACTACACTTGCACCGGATTGTCACCACCCCCAGCGGCAGCAATGCCACCATCTCCGTCGACCGTAGCGGAAGAATTGGCAGCATTTTGACGTTGGGGTCTCTCCTTACGTAGCTGCAGACCACCACAAGCACTATTTTTTGCGGTCGTCCACCACCGCTTGAATTCGATGCTGAAGTCGGTGTGCTCCTCGTTCAGGAGCATATAGACCTTGCTCTTGTACAATGCAGTGACGGCTGACCCGCTCGGCGCGCCACGGTGGGCCTTTTTTCGCCCATACTTGATGACCATGAAGTGAATGCCGATGTGGCACATGACGTACACAAACGTATGCTCCTTGAAAGTCCAGAGAGCTAGTTGCGCCTGTTCCGAGACTTGCGCTCGCATGTCCGAGAACGCCATATCCAAGTCAGCTGGGTCGACAAGCCTTGTGGGCTCGCCCGGCCGCTGGAACCGGTCACCATAGGGCTTGAGCTCATGGATAAAGAGGAGCCGCTGCCATGGCTTTGAGGGGTCATTCGGCGTCAGGAGTGTGGCATAATCGGGAGTCCTCCGACGATCCCTGTCGCGGCGCTCAGTACCGGTAGTTGCAGCCGACGCGTGAGTGGAAATCGCGGATTGGGTTGAGGCTGCGCTGAAGCCGGAGATCGATTCATAGCCCAATCCCACCACCGGCGCCATGCTTCTCGTGCGCCTGTCTGTGCAAGAGTGTGCAGTGAGCTTCTCGATCACGCCACAAGGGTAATATGAGTTATACCTGTAATGTCCGGGACATCGAAAGCGTCGGGAGGAATTGACATCAAAAACTGCGCAACCGACTTGATACGATAGCCGCTAGGCCCATTTGCGGAAGTTCGTAAGCCCGCCCAATCCAAGGAACTCTGGAGGAATGGATGATGGTGAGCTTCGAGCTCATGGTCCAAGAGCTCTGCGCCGAGACGACGGATATGCGTCATCTCCTGGTCGTGCTTGGTCTCGACGCTTCGCGGCCAGTTGGTCGGAGACATCTTGGACGGGCGTGGGGTCGTGAACGAGGGTAGAGGCGAATAGGCTTCTGGGGGTCGTCGACTCGGAGCCTGAGCCTTAGGTCGGCCTGTGTTTGCACACGAACGGTGTTTATATTCCACGACGTGACTTGGCCACAGGAAGCCACACCACAAGCCACACAAGTTCCTGATGAGCCACTGCCATCAAGAACGGGCTTCGCACCAGATCCGCTGGAGCCATAATCCGCGTATCGGTCGCCATCAGTTCATATTCAAGGAGGCGATGCAGCCTTTGTTCGCTCGAAATGGATCTATTCATAATATTCTGCCGTGGTCGCTGTGGTAGCAAAGCTCAGTGCGCGATTAGGAAGGACTTGCGAGGCATGCCGCATGGTTGCTGCCTGCGGTGACCAATCACCGATATCCGTTGTCTATCAGATTTTATGATGCGCACCTCGTGTATCAGACAGAGAAATTCCTCGGAACAGACCACATCAGTGAAGCCCGATAAAGACGACCATAGACGATGAACAACACTTACCAAATTCGTGAGATGGTCACGGAGCCACACCTGGATCAACGATTTCCCGTGGCTGTCGGAGGAGAACAATGGGCACATAGTAGCATATAAGGTTTGAGGTCTGCCCAGCAACGCTCCTTCCGCTGTCAGCACACCCTTACCATCGTACCGACGTCTGCTCCTCTCGAGACTAGAACAGTATGGATACAACCGCTGAGTGGAGGCTACCGACTGTCGACACGCCGGACACAGAGCGGAACGATCTGCTGCCTCGCTTTAGGCCGACAAGGCGACTGATGACAGGCAAGGTGCGTACTAGTGACCTCTCGCCGACGACCTTCATTGACTGATGACTTCTGTATCGTCGCAGGAGTTCGAGGAGATTGCAAATAGCGACCCACTTACTATCCTCCCGTGGATCCTCGTTCCCGATGGGATCGGCGACTTAGCACCACCTGTCATGCAGTACGGGATAGACATCGTACCGGAGATGCTCGTCGCGTACGCGGTTGAGCACGACATCGTTGCTTACTACGACGAGTCCCCGACGTGTTCTGAGTTCGAGTTCGATGAAGATCAAGACGACGACGACGAGGAAGATCAGGGCGAGCCTGAACAGGACGGCCATGACAGGATCAGCAGACAACCAGCACGAGCTGGTCAAGAAGGATTCCGAGGACGATGAGCATACGGACGGGCAAGAGGGACCAAACGAGAAAGGCGAGGAGGCTGAAAAGGTCGACGCAGAGCAGGAAGAAGAGGACGAAGAAGACGAGGAGGAGGAGAATAAGTTCCGCCCCCGTCCGATGACCGACCGTCCGCGGAAGACACAGCCCGAGATCGATAGGATTGAGAGCATGCAGAACGCTCTGTACGCTTTGATCAGGGAGATGGGCCTCTGTATCCCCTTGCGTCTGGTCAAGTTCGCTCTTGGTGTCCAGCGGCTCGCAGTGCGTGATACGTCTATGATCGCGTCGTTCTACAGCAACTATGACCTGAAGGCCAACGACCTGCCGAGGACGGAGGATATCGAGAAGTTGCGCACCGCGGTCGGATCCCAACATCCGCCAGGGTGGTACTTGGATAGGAGCAACCTTACTTGGGAGCGTTACTACTGATATGTAGTCTGTTCACTACGTGTACATGTCAGGATACCATGTTTCATTGTTCCCAAGTACTATGATCTCACGCACTTCACATTACGTCTTCTGCTCCGATTGTCTTCTGTATTTGTACCGAATGAAGTGTGATACATGTCTGGATGCCTTCCTATCAACCATAATGTAATGAGCAGCGTAGTGCATGAACTGAGGGAGCAAAATGTTCATACCATTTGACAGTAGTACCCGCACAAATTACCCGGGCCATCGTTGAGTATGATGTCCACGGTTTGAGAGAGGCAGAGCTTGCCGAGTGCTCAGTTGACTCGACTTGATATTAGCCAGAGCCGGACTTGGCGGTAGTAGTGTTAATCCATCTATGCAAGAAGTCATGCGGACGTCATCGTACTAGGGTATGCTCTCGAAAGATTTGTTGGTCTACAATAGATCCACAACAAATCCAGAGTCAAGTAATTACCTTGCCAGTAGACAACACAGCGCCTGCGGGGTGATTGCGAACAGGAAGCAGGTGTTCCGTCCAGGGAGGGCAGAACGATAGTACCAGTAGTAGAGACGAGGTTCCTCTGTATAGTTGTAGCTCGTAGGACACTAGAATGCTCTGTGTTAGTATCATCGGGATTTGGCAGTATATGAACATTACAGTGTGCGTTTGAGCGCAGTCGAGCGAGGCTCGGTAAAGCGAGACAGCAGGAAGCTGTGCCATAGTATGTAGAATACAGAGCGTACACAAGGTGATATCTATAATACATTGCAGCTGCATGGAGATGATGGACTAGCGGCGTCACAATACGAAAGCTATGAGAGCAAGGACGATGCGGGTATCATCAGAGATATGAACGCTACAATTGCGATGAATCGCATCAGCGTATAGCTCAATTAAGCACTGCTGAGATTGGGCGCACCTCGAGGTAACCAGCGAGAGTTGCCATCCTCGGCATCACCAACGCGACCAACGCCAATCCGTACCGTCCAGGAACCATCTCGGCGGTCCCTTCAGGTCTAGAGCTTGTCGTACAAGCTCAATCTCGTCCTCCGAAGGCAAATCCCTCCTCTTCAGGTCGAAGTTCGAATACACCTGAACGATCAGACTTGAAGACTCCATACTTCCGAGGAGCGTGGACTGCAGGCCGAGCAGGTCGCTGGGAGTACAAGCGCCACACTCCTTGCAGATGGCGGCCAATGCTCGCTCCATGCATTCGCAGTCGTAAAGTCCGCGCTCCCATTTCTTCACCAGCTTGTGACCCGTGCGTATTCGAGGAGGAAATCTCGAGGTGCTCGCCAGCCATAGCGCATGGTGGGCGCTTTGTACGCGACTCGGCGTGAAGGAACCAGCAGGCGGGGGAGCGTAACAAAGGGCTCCACTACAGTGAGATATGACTCAACCTAAGTTAAGTCAATAAGGGTCGTCATCGACCTAAGCTTGGACTCACCTGTTCGTATCTCAGTCTGCCCTTTGTGAACGCGAACGGTCGATGGAGCTTGCATTTGCTGCCGGGCGGGTCGAGGCTTGGTAGTATAATGGAGAGCGATGAACATTTCTTCTCCATAGCAGAACATGTAGTAGACTCGGAAAGGACGTGTACTAGTAGCTACGTCGTTGGTGGGTGTAGGGCGAAACACTGAGAGCGAACACGGTCGGAGACAGTTGGAAGCAAGCGTCGAGCGATGCCATGATCGAGCTTACAGCCGCGACTCGGAGAATCGAGCGCCATTGTACTCAGTTGAACTCTGGGATCTGAGATCCTGCTGCGGAGCCACAACGACAAGGCTCCGGCCTTGTTCCGTATTTGGTAATCATCTAGATCCCACCAGTGGAGGGAGCACATACCGGGATAACTTGAGCCTCTCAAGCTCCGGGGACTCAAAGGAACCACTGTCTTTCATGTCGACATCTGATAGTGCTACTTACTAGCCACTGTTGCGTGAAGTACATCACTGCATGATAACAACGAGACTCCGCACATTCAAGCCACGGCTGGATCCGGCGATGCCAGTGCATGTCGAAGCTAGCTTGAATCATTACTAGTGAGATCAGCGAGTTGAGGAGGCAAGAAGAGAAGCGTCTGAAAGTTCTTGTATAGCGTAGTAAATAATGCAAGATACATGTAAGTGAATCTATGATACAAGATGCGCGAGCCTGAGAAAAACTTGTATGCGCAAGCGACGAGCTAGTGCACACGATCTGCCAGGTACCGTCGACGAGTTAGGAAGGCCAGAGGTCCATCGTGTCAGCACAAATCAGGACATTGAGCGCAAAAATTGGGCGTACCTTGAAGAGGAGACGAAGAGGCAGTGGGAGCCTGCATCCTCATGGCATCACCAAGATGACCAGCGCCAGTCAAACCCGTCCAAGACCCACCTAGGAGGCCCTTCGAGATGCAAGGCGTTCCGTATCAGCTCGATAGCATCGTCCGACGGCAAGTCCCCCCGCTTCAAGTCGTAGTTGGTGTATACCGAGATGATGAGCGTTGTGTGCTCCATGCCGCCCAGGAGCGTGGAGCCTAGCTTCAGCAAAGTATTGGGGATCGACGTGCCACATTTCTTGTTGATAGTAGCCACCGCTCGGTTCATGGTTTCGACCTCACTAAGATCGCGACCATACTGTCTCGTCAACTTATGTGACTACACATAGTCGAGGAGAAAGTCTCGGGGAGCGAGCCACGCATAGCGCATGACGGGTGGCTTGTACACGAGTCCGCGGGAAGGGATCAGGACACGGGGTAGTGTGTCGAAAGGCTCAGCGGCGACTATGTGGCCCTCAACCTAAAGGAAGTCAGTGACGAAGTTCAATCAGACATCGAGATATTCACCTGGTCGTATCTTGGCCTAACTTTCGTGAATGCGAACGGCCGATGGAGCTTGCGTTTAGTTCCCGGCGGATCGAGAGTTGGAAGGTCAATGGACCGAGAGGATCGGTGTTTCTGCATGATAGGGTGGTACTCTGAAATGATGCGACTTCGCTTATGCTGTGGCTGATGCACGGATGCATCCGTGGGAAATGTGGCCAAGGCGTGTAAGTGACGCAGACTCAGTTTGTCATGTAGTTGGCAAGTACTGCGGTACGTAGGTCGTCAACGACTCCTGCTCACCATTCAACAGCCGTATGACTTATGCAAGCGCAGGTGTACATGCAACGAATTGAATATATGATACAAAGGAACAGGCGGGGCGACGGACTAGCAACGACTCGACTCTACGAGCGAAAGCAAACACGACGAAGAGGCCTGTAGGAGGTCTGAAGGGCACGCTCGACACCATCCAAGTTCACGTCAACAGGAGCACCGCGAAGGACATATGTCAGGCGTACCGTGATACGACGTGGAAGAGGTGGCGAGAGACCTGTCTCGTCCTCAGACGGCAAGTCCCTTCGCTTTAAGTCGAACTTCGAGCATAGTGACTGATCAAACTGAAGGGATCCAAGTTCCCTGAGAGCGTGGGACGTACCTAGAGGTCGCTGGGCGTGGCAGCGCTTGTTGATAGTAACCAATGCCCGGTCCACTGAGATTGCGCCCCCATTTTCTCGTTAGCTTAAGCTGTCTCTCCACGCGTAATCAAGGAGGAAGTCTCGTTGTGCGCGCCATCGGTAGCGCATGATAGGCGGCTTGCACACGACTCGGCGAGAAGGCACGAGAAGAGAGGTAGCGCGACGAACGGTTCAGCGACTCAGACTGTCAGATACGCCTCGGTCTAGACAAGTTAGTAAGGAGAATGCATGTAAGCTTTGGCTGGACGCTCACCTTTTTATGAATCAGCCTGGTCAAACGGTCTTGGTGAATGCGAGCGGCTGCTGGAGAACACCCACGAGATTGGTGGCCTTCACTTCGATTTTGACTGGCTCGATGCTGAGTGCGTAGGTGGCCAGGTAGTGAGTCGCGCCAACATTCGCGGGCAGCGCATTCCAACGTCAGCCATCTTCAATATCGCTATTACCATATTCCATTGACTCAGTTCTCTATGGCGGCGTCGGCATCTGAACAGACTATGTAAGTGACTGATTCGTACGACCGCCCGAGCGATATCTTGAGCTCACCTAGCTTAACGAGACGATGCTGAACGTCAGGCAATCGCTTACCACAGTACATATTCTTGACACAACGTTTCAATCAAGCAATGATACAATACAACACATACTGTACACCGTAGCAGGGCGATGAAACGCAACTATCCAAGAGAGCAGTACAATGTCCAAAAGAGCCGAAAGGCGTGCTAAAGCAGCTTTGTTCAGCTAACACCGCCAACAATGTGGTAACGCCCACTTACCACAATGATAGCCATGCGAGCTATTCACCGTTCCTCCCAAATCCCATCGCAACAATCCAGATACCACTTCGGTCGACCCTCAACACCCAAACGCTCCCGTATCTTCTCAACTGTCTCGTCGGACAAGATATCCCCGCGCTTCACGTCATAGTTCGAATAAAGCGCTACGAGTAACGTTATGCCATCCTTCGCCCCGACGAGCGATCCGCGAAGATAGAGAAAGTCTGGACTGATATCTTGGGCTAAGTCGTCGGTCCTGATCATCGCACAGAGTGCTCTCCTCAACGTCCAGTGGAGATTGATCCCGCCACGAGCCCTTTTGACTAGTTTGTGCTTCTTTGCGAAGTCGAGCATGGTCTTTTGCGGAGCGGGCCAAGCATAGAACATGCGAGGCGGCCGCCATGCATAACGACTGCTCGGTATAAGAAGACGTGGAAGCGTATCGAACGGCTTCATATGAGGGAATGCCTTCAGGAGCTGGAGAGAAAGCCAGTCAATCTAAAGGCGCAGAATATCAACCTACAACATACGTACTTTGCAACGATCTGGTCTTTGCTTGGTAAACGCGAACGGGATGGTGAGCTTGCGTTGCGTGCCCGGGGGATCGAGCGAGCTCAGTTGTACAGTTCGAGAAGAGTAAGGCATGTCCATGATGGCGTCCACAGGGCAGGGGATTTACTGGGACGTGCAAGATGTTCGAGTACTATGGAAAGGGGATGCGGGAACTGAACAAAAGGGGACAGAAGGGGAGGTGGCTTCGGTGTGGCCACACGGCCTTCGCGACTGAACCGAAAGTGATCGGCAATTGTGGCTGCACTGCCGGTGTGGCTCTGCCGCCGTACTTATCCTGTAAGTAACTTACCACTACTCATGCGACACGCAATTATTTGCATACAGGCTTACATACGAAATAGTCAACATGATCGCTGGAGCAGCACATTCGGAAAAGACAGGGACGATGCAAGCCGACGCTAACCATGCAAAGATGAGTGACAGCTATGAGTGCACTGCTCTTTCAAGTTTCCCTCATCGCCGGGATCGTATGTCGAAAGCCAGGTATCAATCTGGCGGGCCCTCAAATCCCGAATAGCACTTGTAGACTTTTACCTCGACCATATTGTCACCAGGAAGGGACTTCTGCTGCACGTCGCAGTTCCTGTATGAGATCGTAAACATTGGTGAGTTCTTCTCTACTACGATAGATCCATGGCAAATCTGGAGCCAAATGGTTACCCAGGCGTCTTGATCCGTGGTATGGACAGGCTACGACGTGCTATGATATCCCTACCAAATCGTGCTGCTGTGCTCAGGCTTTGCCGCACAGTCTGGCGCTTTCGTTCTTCAGGCGCAGCAGTGTCAGGCCATCCGTAGAGCATGTGATGGCGCCGGCGCGTACATCGGCGAGCGACCTAACTGGAAGTCAAGAGGTGTTATGTCGGTACATCGTGCAAGCGGCTTGTACATACCTGTCGCATAACAGGTAGACAACGCCACCCGACGGGAGGCCCCTCTGCCCCAAGTCGTACTTCGTATACAACAGCAGATTGACGAGCGTCGTAAGCTCCCGAGTCCATATCGCCCTAGAGTCCGGAGCGTACTAACTGGAATAAGCATCAGGAATCAGAGCACCGCATCTCTTGTTAATAGGAGCCGTCGCTCGATTCGTGGTATCGAACTTGCTGAAGCCGCAACCATATTATCTCGTCAACTAACGCGCGTGGTGGAGACGCATGTCTTGAGATGCGAACCACGCATAGCGTATGACGGACTTGTATACGAGTCGATTTGAGCGATTTGAGCACGGTATCAAGTGTCGAAACGCTGTGCGGCGACTAAATAGGCATTAACCCAGTGAAAAGATTCAATTGAGCGTACGCACACTCAATTGCTCATATCTCGCGTCTGACCTGCCTGTATGCGAAGGGACGGTGAAGTGAGTCAGTACGTCGAAAGAGCGGAGGAAGGAAGGGTATTCCGAATACATGAACTTTGTAAGAGTCGAGACCAGTACCGAGTTCAGACCATGTACAACCTCGTCGAGAGACTCCAACGTGCCTGCTAGCTGGTCAATTATCAGTATGACCTCTCGGACGCCGTCGCTGGAACACAAACCTGAGTAAGAACCGTATCAACATTGCGAATCAGCGCGCGCCGACGTCAACCTTGGTACGTTCAACGTTCACCACTGCCGGTTCTTCCTGAGCGTAGTATCTTTTCCTGGCCGTGGTTGAAACAGACGATCTATTCCGATGGTTGACAAGTCAATTAAACACCCCAGCCTTGACGGTACGAAACAACGTCAGACGATACCAGAAGCATTGAATCGATGACCATGTAATAGTACATTGCATATCTTACACCGTAGCAGAGCTGCCCGTGACTGTCCAATGAGATACAGAACCCGACAGAAGAGACGTGAATCATGAAGTCGTGCTGAACATACCCAAAATTCAGGAAGCGGATGTGTCAAAGCAGTGACGACGACTTACAGAGATGCGGACAAGACTAGATTCCCTCATCGTTCCTCCCAACACCACCGATAGCCATCTAAATACCACTTCGGCGGTCCCTCCATGCCCAAGCGCTGTCCAATCTTCTCAACCATCTCGTCAGACGGGAGGTCTTCGCGCTTCAAGTCGTAGTTCGTGTAGACGGAGACGAGGATTGTCGAACCATCTGTCATCCCAATGGGTGACAGGTTGATCCAGAGGTAGCTTGGATTGATGCTTGCTACGCCGTCGCCGCGAATCATAGCATGTAGCGCCTCATACATGGTCGCGGTCAGGCTGAGTTTGCGCCGAGCCCGCCTAGCCAGCTTGTTCTTCTTTGCGTAGTCGAGCAGGACCTTCTCCGGGGCCGGCCATGCATAAAACAAGCGGGGCGGTCGCCATGCATATCGACTACTGGGGATGAGAATTCGAGGGAGCGTATCGAATGGTTTCATGTGGCGCACGGCCTTTAGGACCTAAGAGGAGTAAATCAATATCTTGTGCGCACGAAAACCGACGGCGCGACGTATATACCTCGTCCTCATCCGGTGTTCGCTCACTAAATGCGAACGGAGCGGGGAGCCGACGACGTGTACCCGGGGGGTCGAGCGAGCTCAACTGCATGGCTCGATTTGAAGTTTGCGAGAATGAGGATGCCTTAGAGGGATCAACACCGCCTTGCGACTCGCGGTGGGAGGTGGGGAGAGGTCAGGTTGTGTTGGACTGAACTGAGGCGCCGAGCGACCCAATATCATCATGGCAGCGATCGAACTGTGGGAAACCTCGGCCCGCGACGGGCCCGATCTGTGGCTTGCATACTGGCGACGTCACTGACTCACAACTTGAACGAACCAGTCCCCCGAGTCCTTCAACTTGCAATGAATCACTGGAAATAATTCGGTCGACCATACGTTGGCAATGCGCTCACTCCAACACAAAGCTCCTTCATCAACGTACTCTGACACCTGCTGTCATTTATGATGTGGTGCGCATGTGGCGGACACATGCTCACAACATGGATAGCCTAAGACGATTTCCATTCCAGACGATTCACTACTAGTACAGCCTCAGGATCGTGTCGAGAGTGTTGAGATAAAGTTATATACAATGTAACCATGTGATTGCGTAGAGACTCATTCCAGCGTACCCTCTTTGCTGTGCTTGACTTTCGTCCACAGGATCTTGAATTGAGTATGGAAATCGGTATTCTCGGCGTTCAGGACGGTCCAGATGGGACTCGTGTATACTGGAACACTTGAGAACGACTGGTTGACTGGCAGAGGATCACCGAATTTTGGTGTGTGATCCACGTCGTACTTGAGAACCCGGAAGTGAAGGCCTACATGGCACATAATGTGGATCTCCGTCTCCGCCGGATATTCGTGAAACGCGAACTGAGCTTGCTGGAGAGTTTGATTCACCATGTTCTCGAACGCGATTTCGAGCGCATGGTACCCATCTGGCCCCTTGTCTTTCTTGCCCTCGATGGCGACGCGCTTGCATTCATGTAGGAACAGCGGTCGATCATAACCGGGGTGGGGGTCGAAAAAGGTCATACGAGTAGTGAAGTCTGGTGTCCGCCGCGGATCTCTTGCCCTGCGCTGTGCTTCGTCTTGCTGCTTTGTACGCCTTGCCGTGGACGGTGCCTCTGTGGACTGTGAGGAGAGCAACGAGGAGACTCCGCTAATGGTGATGTGACGATAGCGCTCTGCAAGTTCGTCGTCGAGCAGCTGCTGATTGGCGGTCTGCGCGCCAGAGGTAAGATGCGCGCTGATGGAGTCTCCGTGCTGGTTCGTGGCCGTGGGCTCCGCCGTGAGCTCGCTCAGAGCTTGTGAGGACGAGGTGCCTGTGCTCGACGTCGAGATCATCAGCGCGACTTGCACGGCATCATCTAGATCATCTTCTACGTCTGATCCAGTCGCATCGTCCGGAGCCTGCGGCACCTCTGGTTCCTGATCCTGGACGCTCTGACTGCGCGTCCTTCGGTCTGTAAAAGGGAAAAATCATGTGAGCAGGTTGAGACTAAGCTGCGCCATAGATTCGCGAACGTACTGGTAGGCTCAGGGACCTCTTTGTAATTGTGTGGCAAGCTCATCGTGAGCTGGGGGTTCGTCCTGATAGTGTAAGGCTTGCCTGCGCAGCTTTGCATGGAGGCCCACGATAGGCCGGCGTTCGTGAAGGGGTGCATGTCGGATTCCAGCTCGTGGTTCGGGAAGTCTTCAGCTAGCCTGTTCATGTACTTCATCTCGGCTTGCCGAGTAGTGACAACCGTGGACGGCCAGTTAGCCATGACTGACCTGTCGGCTTGGGGCGTGAAAGATGAAAGTTGGGGGATATGTATGTCAGATGTGCGATACGTTATATTCAAGACAGCGTGATCACTCTGTGGTCTTCTCGGAATTGTCCGTGGCCGCGGCCACGGGGGAGAAGATTAGCCGTGCACCGGTTTCATGAGGTCTTCTTCCACATTTGAACAGTCGTTTGTGTCCCGTGTGGCTGTGACCACACTGATGGTCAACTAACAATGGGTCAGTAAGCTATTGTCCCCCGAAAATGGTAAACTTCAGAAGAACGTAGACAACAGTCCGGAGTTCAACCAATCACAGACAGCGCAGCAGAAGCGAGAATGAAGAAGACGCATGGAATAGCGAAGTGCCGCCGGCGCCGCCGCAGACCATGGAGATTATCGGTCTCCCAACAGATCATCACATATAAGGACTGAGGTCGCTACGACCGCCCACCTATCCTAGAACTATCCCGTGATAACCTCGCGATGATGCAGAGCATCAAGGTCGATACCGTAGACACTTCCGAATTGACAATCGACGGATTGACGCCACCCCTCCTCCCGACGGAGAATGGCTGGCTTACAAACAAGGTGTGTACGCTCGACTTTGCCCTAAACAACAGACTCACCTGGTGGTACATTGAAGGATATCAAGAAGATCATGGATGACGAGCCCCTTCCGAGGCTTCCCCTGATCCTCGTTCCCAGCCACGAGCTCATCATGAAGCCTCCTGTGATGCACTATGCGTGGCCTATTGACGTTGACGGCCTCCTCATTTTTGCAGAGGAGCGAGGGCTGACTGCTCGTCGCGTCAACGAGGCAGATCCCTTCCACGAGAACGAATATCAGAAACGCGAGGACGAGGAAGCAGAGAAGAACGAAGACGATGAGGACGAGGACGAAGACGAGGAAGAAGTGGAGGAAGCGAGTGAGGATACCGACATCATACTCACCGAAACCTCTTACAACGCGCTGCGCGTCATGGCCGAGGAGGCAGGGGCCAAAGTCCCCACTGACTTGCTGAAAGTCGCTGTGGGGGCGCATAACGCCACGAAGCGCGGAGAGTCGACGATCGTTTCTTTCTATACCAACTTCGACCTTCATCGCACCGATCTTCCGCTCTTG
This sequence comes from Fomitopsis serialis, assembly GCF_022376445.1. Classification (NCBI taxonomy): domain Eukaryota; kingdom Fungi; phylum Basidiomycota; class Agaricomycetes; order Polyporales; family Fomitopsidaceae; genus Fomitopsis; species Fomitopsis serialis. The sequence goes on from NW_025955061.1 coordinate 128,397, forward strand.
AACGAGATCGAGAAGCTTCGCAACGCACTCCGAATGCAAAACGAAGGGCCACCCAAATGGTACTTGGATGCTTCGGAGTACAGGTGGACGCCATGGGCAGGGCGTTGGTAAATTTCTTGAAGCCGGTTGTTTACAGGTAAGACCTTCGGACCTTCGTCAGTTCATCGAGACTTACAAAATTCAGCATACAGCTTCGTCCGTCCCTGCTAGTGTTGTGTCGCCAGTCGAATCATCGTGTGTTTCTTTCATCATGTATCACAACTCAATGACATACCATTCTGCTTTGACGTCGTGACATATGATCACATATCATACTTTGGACTCATGCAGGAGTGGCTGGTATGCTGCCGAGTTGAGTGCTCGTGAGAGCACGTGGTTGCTCAGAGACACTGTAGTATGCACAGAGCCTGGCATCGCAGCAAAGGGGTTCACAGCGTCAAGTCGGAGCTTGTCCCCTCGCGCGTTGCAAGGCATTCCAGGCTTGATGACTGGGCGCAATCGCATACCGCAGCGCGACGTGGACCAGAACATCCGACGAGTTCAACGCTCCACGGTTGGCTCTACCGTAGCTGTTGAGTACTGAAGTGGCTGAACAAGGGGCCCTGTGGCACAATGAGACTACCAAGGCTGTATCAATACGGGAGGTCTTCGTACCTCCAACCCTATCGAGGGTGCATGCCGTTGGCCAAGCTACCAGCCATTGTGTGAGTAAAATTGAGTACTCATAGGAGCCTTTAACACGCTTCTATCACATTGAACAATGCCAATACTTACTACAAGTTCAGGTTGGAACGGCGATGTGCGTTTTAACCAACCGTGTCTAGTATTTACCATGCTGCCAGTGTGATGCCCTTTATCGCGCTGATGCCACCTACACCCCTTAGCTTTAGCACTCGCATCCAGGATTCTACCCAACAACTTCACGTACTGTTCATGGTGTTCATATGACTTCTGTTGACACCGTAGAAGGCCGAGAACCTCCACACACCCCGACGAAATACTCATAGCCACGCTGGCATACGTCTCGAGATAGGTACATATGGCGTTCGAGCTCACGTCTCCAAGCAGCCTCAATACCCACTCGCTTCCAGACGTCGCAACAAAGTCTGACAATATCAGTTCTCCGTCATCCGCGGATCCTCCGCTACCCTCGCCCACCCACCGTCTCCTCCCGTGAACGCCCTCGCCAGCCCCGTCGCGCGCCGCGCACACGCCCTCGCCTCCTCATCCCGCCCCAGCGCGCAATACGCCCTGCACAACCAATGCAGGCCCACGGCCCACACCCCATCCTCGACACAGCCCTCCTCGTCGATCAGAGCCATCACGCTTTCGCACGCTGCGACGACCCGCTCGCCCGCACCCTCCCTCAACCACCCCGCGAACCGCGCGTCGTCGTACCCGAGCGAACGCTGTCGCGCAAGGAGCGCCCGGCGCGCGTCGCTCCGCGTGCGGGCGGCACCCGAGAGGGCGCACGCAGTACACGCACAGGTGAACGCGTAGGACGCGCGGAGGAGGTCGACGCGCGCTGCGCGGGGGAGGGTCAAGTCGGGGAGGTAGGAGATCGTCAGTTCCTCGCCCGCGCGGACCGGCCGCCGGGCGCGGAGCTCGACCGAGAACGAGGGGAGGTCCCAGCGCGCGACGGCGTTCGGGGAGCAGCTGGGTACCGATGATCGTGCGGCCTGCCTGTCAGCCCGTCGCGAAGACACAGCGAGTGGCCGGAGACGCGCACCTGTGGTTCGCCCGGCAGGTCCGCTCGCACACGACCGCGCAGTCGCCCGCGTGCCCAGGGAGGGAACCTATACCGAGGGCGTTCGTAGCCACGATGCCCCGTGCGCGCGAGAGCCGGGGGTCGCCGTGTGTTTTGCAGTTGCGGAGCGCGAGGAAGGCACGCCGCTCTCGCGCGGGCATCGCTTCCGCCGCGCGCTCGAGGATGTCATCCGCGCTCGTGCCGGGCGCGGAGCCCGCGGGGAGTGCGCGTAGGGTGAGGAGGAGCGGTCGTTCGCTCAGGATGAGGTCGCCTGGCTCCAGGGAGGAGGTAGCGAAGAGCCCTAGCTCCACTTCTGTGTTGATTTGTTCCGGTGCTGGTAGCGCAGGGACCGGGCGGATGTCGTAGAGGTGCGCATGACGTGGACGCGCCGGATCCCGTGGAAAGCCCGGTGATGCGAGAATCTGGGGGGCTTGGCCGGAGAGGAGGATGCAGGTGGTAGTATGCTCGGCGTAAGCAAGATCTGAGGGAGGAAGAGGGAGATGGACAACGTGGAGGGTGATCTGCGTACCGAGTGTGAGCGCGGCGGCTATAAGTTCATGGTGTGGTATGGCCGGGATGTGAATCGCGGGGATGGGGACCCGAGCGACTTCTGCGGTGGCTCGAGGCTCGCGTGCCTCGCCGTGGACTCCGCGCTCAGTCTCCTTGTTCAGCGGCTTCGAGGCAGATGACACTGGCTGACGGCCAGACTTGCCCTCGTCGCTGAGAGACTTGTTTAGTAAAAAGCCTCGACGCATGCTGATTACGAGGGTGCGGCAGCGACGGGGACGCGGTGGTAGCAGCGACGCCTACATTTCGACGAACAATAGAAGACAACTTGAAGCTTACCGCATTCCGGCTGTAACCGTGTGTTTGCTCCGTATGGTCTGGCACTGAGCGCGCACTCGTCAGCTCGATAACCTGAGAGAGCTGAGAATGGTAAGATTGTCTCGTGCCCAGACAGTGTAAGAGGGAAGGAGGCCCGGTGTCTGTGAGTCGAAAATGCGATCGCAGACGTCAATTGTGCGTTGCCTAAGGCCATTGTAATCTTACCTTCGTCCACACGCGCAAGTAGTCTTGAATGACTTGCCACACGTCGCATTTGACGGTTGCACCGCTTTCAATATACCTAGAGGCGGATTTACTGCAGAGAAACCATCATTTCCTCCGCAGATCCGAGTCAGAGGTGCGGTGAAGTGGATGTTGTTTCACATACCTTCGCAGGCAAAGAAAGTCACGGTGGGCCATAGGGCATAATTTCCAGCCAAAAAAGGCTTCAAAGTCTTCTGACCGATGAGGCGCATCCCTCGACGGCTTTCCAAGATGTCTCGCGGGAAAATTATGGGGATTTTTTTCCACTTTCGAAGTATTTTCTGCCCGAGCAAATCACAATTTCCCTTGCGGCGTGTAACACCTGTTCCGAGAGCACGTACATATATGGCGCCCCCAGCGATCGAGCTGCTAGGATTGTTTGAACACGTCAACGGCCCTAGTATGTTGCTATTTAATAACAACGTGCCTTGCGTGACGTCACCGCTGCCATGTATGTCGACGCAAGCCGACGTCACCTTCCGCAAAAGGCAGCGCGCCTTCCGCTTTCGTCGTACGTGCCCGCCGCCGACGTGGGGGGCGAAAGTCAAAACCTGTCATTAATGCGTCACTCACCGCCTCGCTTTATGCGCCCCGCCGTGTATATAAGAGCACCCCAGTCTCGACACCCCCCTCCTCCTTGTCTTCTTACCACCACTGCGCCGTTGTTGCTCCGTCAAAGCAGACTGCGTGGGCGACGTCGGGCGCATGGCGCGTCTCGCTCGTGACTGGATGTCTTGTCGCGGTGCTGGCTACTGCTATGTGGCGCCTCAGAACACAGAGAGTAAGGACTATCCCTCAAGGTTACGGTAAGAGTCCATTAACGTTCCAGCAGTTGCTTCTCGGGGCCGACGCGTCACGCCTGTGACCGAGCGCGTCGGGATGCCCAAAACGGCAATTGTGCTTGGCGTTCGAGACGGGCCAATGACGCCGCCGATGATGCAATCACCTTGGGGATGGACCGCGTGCCGTGCGTCGGCGCCTCGATGCTGCGGGGCGCCGGGCTGCGTTCGCCTCTCGCCGAGCCTCGTCGTCTAAATGCCAACACAGCCCTCTTGCCCCGGACAGCATTCTGATCACGACGCCCGAGCACTGTCAAGGCTCTACGGGCACGACTTCTCTTCTTCGCTGGCTCCTCCTCCTGCTTGTGACGACCCCGGAGGAGACGTATTTGTGCGATGGCGCAAATAAAGCTGACGCCGACGGCGCGCTACGTGTTGCTCGTCCTCTTCATTCTCGTCGGTGTTTTCATTTTTCCACGTTCGTGCATACTGAGCAGCACATCCACAGTTCGGCATCCACTCTATCCTCACCTTCACTCATGAACCGTATGGCCGCGCAACCTCCATCTCTTCCTTGACGGGCGGCTTCTCATGGTCAACCTCTGCGGCACCGCCGGCGATCCCGGATACATACTACGACTCCGAGCTCCCCCCAACCCCTGCACACAATTCGAGCATACGTGCAAACGCTACGATTCTGATGCTCGCGAGGAACAGCGACGCGGAGGGTGCAGTACGGAGCGTGCGTGAGTTGGAGGACAGGTTCAACCACAGGTATCAGTACCCATGGGTATTCCTGAATGAGGTCGAGTTTGACAGCGAGTTCAAACGGTGCGTTCCCCGACGGCTATGCTGCACGCAGCGGCTGACATTCGGTACGATCACGCAGACGAGTCTCGAACGTCATTTCGGGGCCTGTGTACTTCGGGACGATCCCCCGCGAGCACTGGTACCAGCCTGCATGGATCGACGAGGACCGCGCAAGCGCAGCACGGCAAAAGATGGTCGACGACAACATCATCTATGGCGGTAGTTTGTCCTACAGGAACATGTGCCGCTTTAACTCCGGCTTCTTCTACCGCCATCCCCTCCTGCAGCAGTTCAAGTGGTACTGGCGCGTCGAGCCAGACGTGCACTTCAGATGCGACGTCAGCTTTGATCCGTTCCGGTACATGGAAGACCACAACAAGGTGTACGCATTCACGATCACGATGTACGAGTACTTGGCGACTATCCCCACACTGTGGGCAACGGTCAAGGAGTTCGTGGGGCTGCACCCGGAGTACGTGAAAGAGAACAATGCCATGAACTACATGAGTGAGGATGGTGGGGCGACGTATAACCTTTGCCACTGTGCGTGCTTCTTACGTCTCGGTGCCGGGGAGAGTTACTGACAGATGCTGTATTATTGACACCTTCGCCCCCGCCCTGTCATACCACGCCACATTTTTGTTCCTGGCCGATTGTGGTCCGAACATCTATGCGCGCTGTTCGGAATGTAGTCTGGTCCAACTTCGAGATCGCGAACATGGACTTCTGGCGCGGAGAGGCCTACTCGCAGTTCTTCGACTACCTCGACTCGAAGGGCGGGTTCTACTACGAGGTGCGCGTCACGCCTTTCTCCTCGGACCCCGCTGACCAAGTCCCGTAATCCTATCTTGTCCTCCGCTCTCCATTCAATGTGCCCCGATGACCATGCGGTCCCGTTCTGCAGCGCTGGGGCGACGCACCGGTGCACTCGATCGCGGCGGGGCTATTCGCGTCGAAGGACCAGATCCAGTTCTTCGACGACATCGGGTACGAGCACAATCCGTACATGCACTGCCCGCGGGGGCCCGGGGCATGGGAGCGTGGCCGGTGCGACTGCGACGTGAGCAGGAGCTTCGACTATGACGGGTACAGCTGCATGCGGCAGTGGGACCGGATCCAGTGAGCCGTCATCCGGTGTGAAGGCGAAGAGGAAGTGAGGAAGGAGGGTGTATGATCTGATGAACTTGAGGATGAAGTGCGCATTTGTCGAACGTATAGCTGCTTGGTGCTGCTGCCATGTCTTGGCGTAACTTATACTTTGCTTTCCTCTCCATGTTTCGTTTGCTTTGCATCGTCTCGCGGCGACGGTGAGACTGATACATACATACAAGCTTGCAACATGTACATATCATGCATGACATCCGGTTACGACGCAGAACCGTTTCCCGTAAGTTGCCCGGTTGAACGATGGTGTTCAGCCCCAGGCGAACGAATGACAATTGATGGCGCGATTGCTTCAGGAATGTGAGCTCTGTTATGCTACATGATGCGAGTTGACGGAGTGAGTAGGTTTGAGACGGTGTTCAGACTGGCGTACTAACTGGTGTTACTCAGGCCTGACTACGAGAAGGTAGATCTCAGTCTCGTATACCCTTCACATGGAGGTGCTTTCATTGATTCTGAAGCTAGGAAGGCGACTCACGCGTCGCGTTGAACTGTAAGTATGTCGCCCCAGATTCTAGGCTGTGCCACGAGCGCGACGCGCGTCACGACCTCTCGCGGTGGACTTATCTGCCATGTCACGCCCATGCTATGTTGACGGCGTTGGATTTTCAGGATGATATGTTGATAATATGGGTGAGCCTTTGGCATCGGCATATAGGCCTCCCCGGAAGCAAAGTAGGAACCCGACGGTGCCCGAACGACGCGCAATACAATTACTACGATGTTACTCGAAGATCAGTGGTTTGACACTTCGGTTGGTGATCTTTACAAGACACAGATATCACTCGAAGTGTCGCCACCGATGGCGGTGAGACCCGTGCTTGCGCGTTGCGAGATTATTTATTCGTGGAGCTTATGCAAGTCATGAAAGTCGCCCGTGGATAGTGAGGTGTACATGGTATGATACCGACATTCTGAGAGTTGGTGATGTACACAACATAATAACAAATCTTTGCAGCGCGAACAGTACTCTATACCGCAGATCAGAACGACAAACGTAGGTGTTTTCTACCACTCCCATCGCCAGCGACTGGCAGAGAGGTACCATCCGGTCGGTAGCGTTGATCCCAGGATATCACGCATCTTCTCGATCTCCTCTGCTCTGGGCAACGCATCCACCTTTCCCGGAATGAGATCGTGGTTTGTGTAGAAAGACACAACGTAACGATTTCCACCACTGCTGAGGTCGGACGCCGAGTTGAGACACAAAACCAATTTGGTATCATCTGTTTCGATACCGTCTATCTGCAGCTCCTCGGCCACGGCCTTCATGACTGCGTAGAAAGTACGGCTGACGCTGTAGGCTCCGACGCCGCCTCCTGTAGACTCGTAGGAGGGTTCACCTCCCAGGTTGTGATTGCTACCATCCGAATCTCCGTCGCCCGACGCCGCGGCGGAAGGGAGCGACTCGGATGGCTCTTCTTTCGGATAATAAAAGGACAGATTGTGTTCTTTGGCGTATTCATACACCACTGCTGCCGTTGTGTCGAATCCGTAGTGCATTTTTGGTGGCAGCCAGCCTAGGTGTGCGTTAGGAATGAGGGTTCGCGGAAGCTTGTCCAATGGCAAGCTATCCCTGACTTCGTCTAGGAGTTCTCTCTGTAGAATTTGGAATTCTGTCAATGTCATAATCCTACTTTAAGTGCATCTGGTCACATACCTTAGGGGTGTCACGGCGTTGCAGCTGATAAGCGAAAGGCAGATCCTTGCGCGTTGTCCCGGGGCATCGATTGTTGGGTACTCGATGTTCTCCATCTTTAAGTTGCTGGAAGCTTCGCAAGACTGTTGGGTGTCGACGTGGCACTGGCTGCTGTATAGACTGTAGACGTCGGCCGCTCGTAGGGGTTTATATATGCTGCGTGGCCACGGCGCTTAGTTGTGAAGAGGAATTATGGAAACCAAAAGGGAACAACCTCGTTATCTGTCACGGACGTGACAGATCGTGATTCCGATCTCCCATGTCGTGATCTGGCGCCTTCCTTATCGGGTATGCGGTCTTGCACGCATGAGGTGCAACGCAGGCGAGCCCTCTTTTCTTGCTCCTTCTGTACATATTCAATAAAAAATGACCACTTCAGTTGTCTGGATATGCTGCTCGGGGCTAGGAGGGTTGTCAGCTCTGCCAGAAATGCGTTTTCGGCGAGTTCGAGATTAGGCGCCCGTGCGGATGTTCATGCAGGCACTTGCTTTCCAAGGCTCGCGCGCGGCATAAGATGTCTGTTGTGGTGCTCGCGCTGGTGTACGTGTAGGCTCGGGACTACATATGTTGTAGCTGAAGGTAAAGAGCCTTCGCCACGAGGCCTGCGTGACTTCCAGATCTCCATTTTGGTATCCACTGAATAAATTTGCTCTACTGACTTCGAGCCTTCAAGACGTTCAACTAGTAACATCATAGTACACATGATGTAAGTACAAGGGAGTGCATGGGACAGTCTGCGATTGGCGATGTATAAGCCGTGGACAGGGTAGGTGAGAACCGTGAGGTCGGTGCGGGAAGGTGACAATGAAATATTCTGAATATGTACAGTGGGGCTTCCTACAACAACTCGGACGGTAAGCTGCATTAACTGCGAGGTGTTCGGCATAAAGTCCCACTGCGTTTTGATTCGAGATGAAGAAGTGGTGCGGGTGTAAAAGTGCGAGTGCCAAGAAAATCAAGATCAACCTCATAGTCCTAATTCACTGTATTACGTGTCGTGGGCACCGTCGGGTTCCTACTTTGCTTCCGGGGAGGCCTATATGCCGATGCCAAAGGCCTACCAATATTATCCTGAAAAACAACGCCGTCAACATGGCATGGGCGTGACATGGCAGATAAGTCCACCGCGAGAGGTCGTGACGCGCGTCGCGCTCGTGGCACAGCCTAGAATCTGGGGGCGACATACTTACAGTTCAACGCGACGCGTGAGTCGCCTTCCTAGCTTCAGAATCAATGAAAGCACCTCCATGTGAAGGGTATTACGAGACTGAGATCTACCTTCTCGTAGTCAGGCCTGAGTAACACCAGTTAGTACGCCAGTCTGAACACCGTCTCAAACCTACTCACTCCGTCAACTCGCATCATGTAGCATAACAGAGCTCATCTCTTGAAGCCATCGATGTGCCATCAATTGTCATTCGTTCGTCCTGGGGCTGAACACCATCGTTCAACCGAGCAACTTACGGGAAACGGTCCTGCGTCGTAACCAGATGTCATGCATGATATGTACATGTTGCAAGCTTGTATGTATGTATCAGTCTCACCGTCGCCGCGAGACGATGCAAAGCAAACGAAACATGGAGAGGAAAGCAAAGTATAAGTTACGCCAAGACATGGCAGCAGCACCAAGCAGCTATACGTTCGACAGATGCGCACTTCATCTTCAAGTTCGTCAGATCATACACCCTCCTTCCTCACTTCCTCTTCGCCTTCACACCAAATGACGGCTCACTGGATGCGGTCCCACTTGTCCTACAGGAACATGTGTCGCTTTAACTCCGGCTTCTTCTATCGCCATCCTCTCCTGCAGCAATTCAAGTGGTACTGGCGCGTCGAGCCAGACGTGCACTTCAGATGCGACGTCAGCTTTGATCCGTTCCGGTACATGGAAGACCACAACAAGGTGTACGCATTCACGATCACGATGTACGAGTACTTGGCGACTATCCCCACACTGTGGGCAACGGTCAAGGAGTTCGTGGGGCTGCCAGACGTGAAAGAGAACAATGCCATGAACTACATGAGCGAGGATGGTGGGGCGACGTATAACCTGTGCCACTGTGCGTGCTTCTTATGTCTCGGTGCCGGGGGAAGTTACTGACAGATGCTGTTCTTCCCGCATTGTATTGTTGGCATTCTCGCCCCCGCCCTGTCATGCCACGCCACATCCTTGTGCCTGGCCGAAATTGGATGGTCCGAACATCTACGTGTGCTGTTCGGATTGTAGTCTGGTCCAACTTCGAAATCGCGAACATGGACTTTTGGCACGGAGAGGCTTACTCGTAGTTCTTCGACTACCCCGACTCGAAGGGCGGGTTCTACTACGAGGTGCGTGTCACGCCTTTCTCCTCGGACCGCACTGACCAAGTCCCGTAATCCTCTCTCTTGTCCTCTGCTCTCCATCCAATGTGCCCCGGGTGATCCTTACAAGACACAGGTATCAAGCACAGCAGACTTATGACTGGAAACGAGCGACGTTACGCTAGCTCTGAGATGCCATCCATTACATATCCTGTTCACTGTTCCGAAGATCAGAACGACAAACGTAGCTATTCAACTAGGACTACTGCCATCGCCAGCTACGGGCCTCGAGGTACCATCCGGTCGGTAGCGTTGATCGCAGGATATTACGCATCTTCTCGATCTCCTCTGTTCTGGGCAACGGGAAGATCTCATCCGAAAAGAGGTCGTAGTTTGTGTAGAGAGACGCAACGTAACGATTTCCCCTACCGCTGGGGTCGGACGCCGAGTTCAGACACGAGGCAATTTGGGCATTCTCTATGAATCGCGCATCGCGCATCTGCGACTCATCGGCCACGGCCCGCATGACTGCGTAGAAAGTACGGCTGGGGCTGTAGGCTCCGACGCCGCCTCCTGTAGAATCGGAGGAGGGTTCAGCTCCGTCGCCCGACGCCGCGGCGGAAGGGAGCGAGTCGGATGGCTCTTCTTTCGGATAGTAAAAGGACAGATTGTGTGCTTTGGCGTATTCCTCCACCACTGCTTCCGTTGTGTCAAATCCGTAGTGCATGGTTGGTGGCCGCCAGCGTAATTGCGCGTTAGGAATGAGGGTTCGCGGAAGCTTGTCCAACGGCAAACTATGCCTGACTTCGTCTAGGAGTTCGTCCTGTAGATTTTGGAATCCCGTGAATGTCATAATCCTTCTTAAAGCGCATCTGGTCACATACCTCCGTCATGCTAGGGGGGTGTCGCAGCTGATACGCGAAAGGCAGATCGTCGCGCGTTGTCCCGGGGGCATCGATTGTTGGGTACTCAATGTTCTCCATCTTCAGTCGCTGAAAGCTCCGCAAGACTGTTGGGTGTCGACGTGGCACTCGCTGCTGTATAGACTATAAACGTCGGCCGCTGGGTTTGAATATGCTGCGTGCGCCACAGCGCTTAGTTGTGTAGAAGAGTTGACATTGTCAAGAACACCCGAGTCACGGTTTGGCACAAAGCTCACTCCCACCCAAATGTTGTCTGTTCCGACCTACTGCAGCGAAATTTACCCGATCCTGAATGACATGGAAGGGATTTTGGTATTCAGTTCGAGGCGAGGTGGACTGCCATTAAAAACTTGATGAGGGCTTCCGTCCCTTCACAACGTCGCCGAACACCCGCTGGATGACTAGAGCCTCTGGACCGACACATTGACTTTCGATGACCCCGTGAGCGATGTGGCTATTGGCAGCGGTGTTGAAGACAGTGAATTAATGCGATGCATATCACATTCTTACTCGTAGAGTCGACCTACATAGACACCTACAGCGACATAAGTATATACTGTCTTCCATCGTCTGTTAAATGCATCATACGTGTGCTAGTTGTGCCGGGCCACAATATAAAGCGTACAGACCTTTGTTTCCTCGCCATGTTTTCATCAAAGGACATGAGATAAAATCATGTTGGAAGCAAGGGAACTACACTCCTCAGATTCTCAGGCACCAAAGCAGCGGGCAGGGGCGCGATGGCCTGTAGGGGTGCACGCTTGGCAAGACCGAGCAGGTTCATACGAAGAGCTCGCATTGCAGGGTCCTCTGCGGCGGCGACTTCGACCTTTGGAATGGGGAACGCCTGCGGCGCAGTGGCTTGGTATGGCGCGTCGGGTTGTGCAGGGGATGAAGGGGCAGACTGCGACGATCTCTCTTCTTTCTTCTGCGCGGGTGCAAGCGACGCGCTCTGATCAGCTTCAACTTTAGGAGATGGTGAAGGCTCGTCCTTGGGCTCCATGTCGATGTCGACATCGACGTCGATCCCCGATGAGACTGCCCGGGCATCGTCACCCGAGGGTTGCGGAGAATGCATAGTCGCGTCCTTCATGTCCGCCTCACTTCTATCCCCATCTCCAGCGGTCACTCCCGTCCTGGCGTTGATCATCCCCTCGATCGTATCCGCCACGAGCCCCAGCACATACTGCAACACCTCCGGGTCCTCCTGCGCAGCGCCCGCCTTCGCCGTATCCCCGCTAGCACTTTGCCCCTGCCCCTGTGTCTGCGCCTGCGCCTCCTGGTGTTGCTCGATCGCGAACCGCAAGAACGCCGCAGCGTCGCCCCGCGCCTGCTCCTCCTCCTCCCTACGGCGCTTCTCCTCGCGGTACACATTGCCCGCCCAGTGCGCCTCGACGCTATAAAGTTCGTCTGGCTCGTGCACGAGTGGGGTCATGTCGAGCCGCGCGGAGAGCGCTGCAAGTGCACGGGCGGCGGAGGGGAACGTCTGGAGGGAGAGCGCGATCTGGGCGCGCACGCGCTCGGGGGCGTGCGCTTGGTGGACGGGGTCGTGCAGCGCGCTGAAGGCGTCCGCGAGGACGCTGTGGAGCCCGCCTGTGAGGAGGTCGAGGACGTGCTGCGAGACGTAGTGCGCGAGGGGCATGCCGAGCGCGTCGTATGTGGGCGGCCCGGATGTGTCTTCGAGCGGCTCATCGAGGTGGACGAACTGCGCGATGCTCCGCGCGTAGGCGTACCCGTCCACGCCGCCGTAGACGACGTCGCGAATATACTCGTGTGCCGGGTCGCCGTGGGTTCTCCAGTACGCATTGTCGTCGTCGTCTGCTGCGCTGGACTGCCCCCGGTCTACGTCTTTGCCCTTGTTCCGTGCGCTCGCGCCCTCGACGCTCGTGCGTATGGCCTCCAATAGCCTCCGCTCTGAGCCGAGGTCGTTCACGTTGGCTGCGGCGCCTTCAGTGGCCAAGATGTTCTGGAGCTCGGCGAACGAGCCATAGTCACTCGCGGAGGGTATCCGTGGGGCCTTCCAAGGCGGTTCTTCTTCGTCTTCGTCCTCGCGCTCCTTGGCCCGTCGAGAAGGTGCGTTGCGCACGATCGTCCAATGACGACGTTTCCGCTTTTTTGTTGGAGTCGATGAAGCGTTCAAGGAAGGAATGCTGGGTTCAGGTGCCGCCGGGGACGTAGGTACGGTGACGGGCGTGGGGAATGGCGGGAGTGTGGAAGTGGATGGCTGATTGGGTTGAGTGGGCTGTTCGGCGGATGGAGCAGGAGGGTAGAGAGGCGTGAGAAGCGGGCGCGCAGGGGGGTCTGGAACGAGAACTTGGAGGACGGAGAACGGATCCTCGAGTTCGGTGTAGTCCAGGCTACCATCTGCTCTGTATGGAGGGCCACCTCGCTCCATTCGCAGACGTTCCTTCTTCGTCCGGTATCGCTTGCCTGTATATCATGAGCATCGTACAGCGAGCGATTCCAAGGCGACACACCTTTCAGCTTCAGCGCGAGCATCAGCTCTGCCCAGTCTGATCCTGGCGGGAAGGCGCCGAGCCCATCCTTCGCGCCAGGCAGTCCCCCGTCTGCTTCCAGGCTCTCCGAAAGCGCACCCGGCGGTTTCTTCGCGTTCGCACCCGCCCTCCGCTTGCCGGACTGCATGTTTACCGGCGTCTGCGCACTGACGACCGATCCTCCGTCGTCCACATCCATCGGTGTGCCCTTCTCCCCGTCCCCTGCGCGCTCCTGGTCCCTCTCTCCATCCTCAGGCTCGTTGTCCCGTTCGACGTCAATGTTCCAGTCAGTCTCGTACTCGATCACAGTCCCGGCGGCCTTCGAGATGTGGTCGAGTCCCCAGGCCTCGATGCGGTCGGCCTCCGTGTGGTAGATGGTGCCTGGAGGATTAAATGCCTTTGCGTTCGCTGTGACTAGCCTCAGGTCATCCTGAAGAGGGCGTCAGAGAGTATCAGGCGGGTATGAGGCAAGGACGCACGGCGAACTCCTCCAGCGACCGATACCTCCCCTTCTCGACCTTTGTGGTCATCGTGCCGAGGTCCATGGGACGCTTGATAAGGTCCGCATAGCCAAGTACCTTCGTGGTATCGACAGGTTGCAAGAAGAAAGCGTAGTCGTCTTTCCTGACGAAGCAGGCGTTAGTCTCTGTGCCGTCCGTGCGATGTATAGTACTGACTTCTTTATCTGCACAATCAGCTTCGAAAGCACCTCTTTCAGCGGCTTGAGCTTGATGGGTCTCGGGTTCTTGGGTTTCGGCTCATCCTGGACGAAACCGATGCTCTTCTTTCGTTTCTGACCCTTGAGAGCTTGCACGGACTTGAGAGACGGGAGAACGAGCTTGAGTCCGCTACCGCTGGCGTGAGGAGGGCCATCTGTGACGTTGATGTCGCTCATGGGCAGTGATGTTCGAGCTGCGTTGCGACTTCCCAAGAGTCTGTTCGGGGCTAAAGACAGGCCAGTCCTTCCACTGCAAGCCTTTCTAGGTCAGTCTAATCCAACGACAACGTAGCGCAGTTAGGGCTGCGCCGCTGACAGGATATGGCAAAAGCACTGCGAGTATATGATAAAGTGCAATGTTGTGGAGTCTATGTAGGCTGTAGCTCAGGTGTCTCAGCACTCAGAGTGAAGTTGTGGCGGAGGAGCACTGGCAGTCGGGGCCCACGTGCGTCTAAATGCAGGAATTTGGAGACCGATCAGGGCGGCACTCTAAATCGGGCCAAAATCTCGGCATTGGATCGGGCCACGAATCCACGATCCCGGCCAACCTGGGTCTCAAAAAGGCAAGCTATTGAACAGCTGTTACTCTTTCCATGGCCATGAAAACATATCTTTCGTGTACTTTGACATCTCATACTTGTGTATACCTACCTGTAGGCCGCTACAGGGTACATTGGGAGTGGGGATCCGAGGGATGAGTCCCCGATTTGGTAATTATTACCTAAGCACACTCATCCTGGACATCATTCTTCAATCTTGCTCTTACTATTAGATCTTAATCATTGTACTGTATCTATAGCAGTGACATTGAAGAGCTTTGGGCTCGTAAACGGCCTCTACCGTAGCAATGTGTACGACTCAATTGAGTTTGACTGGCCGACTACTGGGTCGCCGAGATCCCGGCCAGATCCGCACTGACGCTCATTGCCACTGCGGCTCAAGCCAAGCTCAGGCTGTAAGTCCTCGTTCTCCTCGTCCTCTTCGTGTTCGTGCAGCTTGTCGCGTTATCCTTGACCCTGGTGCGCTTGGCTCTGGCAAGAATTCTAGGAGGAAGTGATACAACTTCTATCCCACATGAGCTCGTTGGCATTTCTGGTTACGGAACTCCAGGTGCGGAATACATAGGCTGTGTGTGTCCTGAAGTTGATCTCCTCTCAGTCTCTTTCCAGCGAAACGCGTAGAAAGCATCCTGATGTCCGCGAGGTGCTGATACTACCGCAATGTCACGTAGCACGCGTGTATACTAACATGAGAGCATAGGCCGCGGAGAAGTCCCTGGCCATACTGCGCTCCTCTCCGGAGCAAGCCACAGCTAACCTAGCTCGAGGTAACGGACTGCACTCTGAAACTAGTCGCGTTTGTCTCACTGTTGGCTTGTAGATGGACCGCAATCGGACGACCTCCTACGCCCCGTCTTCATGGGCTGCGCGACCAAGAACGCGAAAGTGGTCATGATATCCCTCGGCTCCCTTCAGCGCCTCATCGCTCTGAAGGCTGTACCACAGTCCGCCGTTCCCGTCATCATCAGCACAATGGGCGACTGCATGAACCAGGGTGTCGATATACAGCTGCGGATACTGCAGACGCTGTTGTCGCTCATCACCAACTTTCCCGCCATCCACGGTCAGCTACTCGGCGATGTAGGCGCATCTTGCTGGCACCTGTGTCATTTGACTTATGACCTCGGATAGGCCCTTCTGCTCTGCTTCAAGCTGCAGGAGTCACGTATCGCGGTTGTATCGTCGACCGCAGCAGCGACTCTGCGACAGCTGGTCATGTTCATCGTGGACAAGGTCGTGGACGAGGACAGGCGGGACGAAGTTGACCTCAAGACTTTAGTCGACATCACGCTGCCGAACGGAGAGACAAAGGCACTGGGCCCCTCGGCGCGAGACGCGTACGCAGTGTTCGAGGACTTGTGTCTGCTGGCGAACGCCGAACGACCGCGGTTCCTCAAGCTGGAGGTCCTCCGCAAGACATTCGCACTCGAACTCATCGAGAGCGTGCTCACGAACTACCACGACCTCTTCCGCAAGGCAAGTAAGGATATGCTTTCACGGAACAGTGCCTGACCCCTAGGCTATAGCACCCCGAGCTACTCCTTCTGCAACGTCACCACCTCTCCCCGCTGTTACTCAAGGCACTCTCCGACCGGCCAAGCTTCCCACTAACACTGCGAGCGACGCGTGTCGTCTTCCTGCTACTCAAGCAGTTCTCAGGGGAGTTGAAGACCGAATCTGAGGTCTTCTTGATGCTGCTCATCAAGATCGTCGGGTCAGACGGAGATGCCGACCCAGCAGAAAGTGGACATCCGTACGGGTCACGTCCGTTGTGGATGCGGGTGCTCGCCATGGAGATCATGCGCGGGTAAGTATCCACAAAACGGTCGCGCAGCGCGTGCTCACACTTCTACAGACTCTGCAGCGACGCAGAACTGATCCGAAACGTATGGGAACGGTACGACGCGGAGGAGGGCGGCTCGAAGGTGTTCACGTCGTTGATCACTGCACTGAAGCGCCTCGTCACGGAGAAGCCGGCGCTGCTCGGTGTCTGCACTCAGATGTTCGGCGTCGGCGTCCCGACGAGCAGTGGTTCGAGCTCAGACTTGACTGGGTATGGTCTCGACGTAGGAGGTGTCGCGGGCATGGTGGCGACCGCAGCCAGTGCCACCGTCTCTGCCGGGTTGAGTATGATTGGCTCGGAGGCGGGACTGAGCCTGCACAGCTCAGCAATGAAACTTCAATGGTGAGTGCGGCCCGCGTGTGAACAGGATATCAACCAATGCATCATGGCAGCATCGACCAGCTCGACAAGGCAGACTCGCCCGTCATCCCGGAGTCCTACGTGTATTTGCTCGGCCTCCAATGCCTGGTCGCGCTCTGCGAGGGCTTCGCGTCTTTCACGGGGCCGCTCTACAACTCGCTCATGATCCAGCGGCCCCGCTCAGCGGGCGAGCCCGTCGTGCGCGCACCGCCCGCGCTCGACCTGTCCGCGCTGCCCGCGGACGAGCCGACGACGCACCAGCTACGGACGGTGCACGCGATGGTCGAGAGCGGGTGGCCCGCGCTCCTCGCCGCACTGTCGTTCCTCATCTCGACGAACCTCTCGGACGAGCTCTTCGTGGAGGTGCTCGCGAGTTACCAGGCGCTCACCACCGTCGCGGGCATGCTCGGCCTCGCGACCCCGCGCGACGCGTTTTTCACGAGCATCGCGCGGCTCGCGATCCCGCCGCGGGTGATCTCGAGCCTGGATACGTACCATGGCTCGGCTGGACACTACACGGAGCCGATGACACCGCGCAGTGCCGCGACCACGCTCTCGGAGAACCTGGGGATCACGATTGGCGGCTCCGTGCAGCCTCCTGGCCTGTCGGAGAGGAACATGGCTTGTCTGAAGGTGCTGGTGACGAGCGGACTCTTCCTGGCGGGCAGTCTCGGCGAAAGTTGGTTCAACATCCTCGAGGCTCTGCAGAACGCCGACTACGTACTGACGGTACGGGGCACCAAGCCGACGGCGAGCAAACGTGGGACTCTACAGGGGACGGGCAGTGCACCTGGGAGCCGCGTGTCCTCCCTCAGCAGCTCTCACTCCGCAGCTCAAGCAGGCGCCGCGGCAAACCAGGGTGCTGGCCAACAGCCACAGACAACTGCGCGACATCCCCTTTTGGCCGACCTCGACCCGGAGAGCATGCAGCATGCCATCCAACGCCTGTTTGACGCCTCCAAGAACTTGGACGACGGCGCTTTCCGTCACTTCGTGAGCTCGTTGTGCAAGCTGAGCGCTGCCATGATCGGCATGCAGTCAGAGGCGCAGGAGATCGCCTTAGAGTCCGAATCACTGGACGAGCTGGTTACTAGCCCTGGCCTCACATTACAGGCAGAGCACCACCGCAGGAGAGTCAGTGGGATCCACATGCCTAAGACCCCTGTGCGTAGCTTTCTCTTGCTTGTGTCTATGTAGGCTGATACTGTGATTACAGCGGTCTGGAGACTTCGGTATTAGCAAGCTCGGCGGCGTAGCGATGCTCAACATCCATCGGCTGATATATAGATCGCCCGACGTCGCATGGGACCCCATCACGGAGCACTTGCTAATCGTCATCCGAAACGCACTCGCGCCTTCTACAGTGAGAGTCCAAGCGCGCGCATCCTCGATGACATCCTCGTCGTGGTGCCGGCGTAATCTGTCGTCCACCGGGGACCTGCAGCCTAAAGTGCAGAGACGTGTCCTTGACGTTCTTGCTCGACAGGTCATACCGGATAGTATGGCCACTAACAGCACCACTGTTGAGGTGCGGCGCATGGGCTTCGAAACGCCTTCACCAGATTCTGCAGGCTTCCGGACATACCCTCGTAATTGGGTGGGAGACCATCTTCGAGATGTTGAGTAGCGTATGCACTCCGACGACCTTGCCTCGTCTGCCACCACGGACTCGCTATCGACACCCACTACTGCTGTCCCGGAGACTCCGCGGCGTAAACCCGCACCTCTTGGTTACACGAACGACAAGGGGCACAACTCACTAGTGAAGATCGCCTTCCAGTCCTTGACTTTGGTTTGTGATTCTCTGGTTCCTTGTCGCCCGAGCATCTCCGTCTGTGTATCAGCACACTAGGGAAGTTCGGGCGCCAGGCGGATACAAACATTGCTCTCACAGCAGCCGAGAGCCTTCTCTGGGGCGTGTCAGACTCCATCCAGGCGAAACGCAAGGATGCGGAGACGGAGCACGAGTTCAGCGCGCTGTGGATGTTCCTCTTGGTCGAGGTGCTCGCCTCTGCACAGACGCTCGGCCAGAGGTGCGAGTTGGTGCCGATACAAACCTTATTCCGCACCGGCAGCTTTATGGCACGACACCAGCTGGGGACTGGACGAGTGTAATGGAAGATCACCTTCCCTCTCTTGGATTCGATCACTGTCGCTGCTCAGCAGGCGATCGCTGATCTGATGAAGAAGACTCGACCGCGGATCCTGCTGATCTACAGTGGGATGAGTCGAAGATTCTCGCATTGCAATCGATCGGCTCGATCTTCCACGAGTTCCTCTTAACCAAGCTCATGCCTTTGGAGAGTTTCTCTAGGGCGTGGGATGTCTTCGTGGGCCATATACAGTCTTCATGGCGCAATGACAACCGGATGGTTACCGCCACTGCTCTTCGCTGCCTGGATAAGTCGATCAACGCGCTCGCCACCGGCGAGGGCGAGTTGGTCGGGAAGACCAAGGATGCATTGGCCACAGTGTGGCATGCCTGTGACGATATGGGTGCAATGATCGCGACGGGTGGCTCTGGTCAACAAACAAGACTTCATTCGAATCCTTTCACACAGGAAAGCTTGATGGCGTTCGTAGACGTCATTCGCAGTACCAGATCTGTCGGGCGTAATGTCGAAAGACACGAATGGTCCCTTGAACGACTCGAACGTCTCATGTCCATCTTGAAAGGTATGTGAACTTGATGATACTCATCCTTGTCTAAATGATCTCGTTCTAGGTGTTTTGACATACCAGAACTCAACCGACTACAGACCAGATATTGACGCTCTCAGTCCCGTTCAGGTAGGATGATGTGAATTCGACCTGTTCAGGACGACTCTGACATCTGTCAGGCAACTGTGATGCAAGCGATCGACGGCGTTGACTTGTCATCTCCGGGTGCACCATCACTGGTACTGCGAGATCTATCCGAGTACGCAACTCTACCTTTCTTGGCAGCTTTCGACATGCCGTCGCGCTCTTCCGTTGTCTCTGCAACGCCATCGAGATCAAATGCCGGGCGTGTCACATATATTGCGCTCTCGAAGAAGATTATGCCCGTACTGGTAGAGCTCTTCTTACGCTTCAAAGGCCAAAGCGCGATATACTTAGATGGCACAGTGGAGCGGATTTATTCGGTATGTACCACGTTCCAGCTCGTAGGAATACACTCATATAGACTTTGGACCAGGCATATGCGATTCCAATCAAGTTGAAGTATGAGTGCCCAGCGCCGTCGAAGTTTGGAAAAGATCCTCCTCTGTGGAAGACTGCTACGAACAATTTCCTCCGCATTGTCAAAGAGTGTGGTCCGCAGCTACGCGAGTTCGGAGAAGGTGAATAGATATTCCCCCGCACTGATTGTCTGCTGACTCTGCTGATTCTCAATCTAGATGTTCCCGACGCTCAGCAAGAAGGCATCTGGCGCCAGATCATCGAGACATTTCGTGGAGGGATTTTGGCCGACTGGTAAGTGTGACACCCATTCTACGTACTTCTCCGCAGCGCCGTTTCCTGATCGCAACGCAGTTCGGCCGCCGACAGCTTCCCCTTAGACATGCAGGAGACTGAGGAAAACTTCGACCTGGCATTGATCGCCGCCCTTGAGATTGACGTTGTCCCCTACCTTGGAGACGCGTGCATTCCAGACTACCTCATCATACAGCTATCTCGAGTGCTACACCAAGGAAGCCAGATCCGGGATACTGATGATATGCCACCTTCACCTGCTTCAATCACAGATTCCTACTGGGACACCGGGACACGCAGGCTCTCCCAAGAGTTCGAGAAAGTGGAGAAGTTCGGCACGGACGTTGTGGCTCTGGGAACCACGGAGAGCGGACATTTCCGGCCGAGAGAGCGATTCTCTTATTGTGCCTTGACCTT